>NC_089589.1:55221664-55479363 GCF_019320115.1 Miscanthus floridulus | reverse complement strand
ACGGGGTTAGGCGAGTCGAGCTCGCACCCAAGGGGTCGGGCGAGTCAGAGCTTGCACACAAGGGGTCGAGTGAGTCACAGCTCACACCCAAGGGGTTAGGTGAGTCAGAGCTCACACCCCGTAAGACAACAAGGGTAATAGTGAAGTGTAGACTATCTTGGCTGTGAATCGGAGGATGCTTGTGGTTGTTTGAGCACTTGGTAGCATATACTAGCTCAAGCATTATCTCCCTTTATAGTACGGCTTTTCCTATACTCAAATTCAAGATATAAAAGAATCTTAAACCTCTTTTGAGTTTGAAGCCATCTATATTTGTAATTGGGGGTTCCTCCATTTCATGTAGCATCCTCGAATATAAATCTTCTGCTTGTCATCTCAATAAATCTCATTAGTTCTCTAGTTGCATGGTCATTATCACCAAAACCCACAATTAGGGCTTGATTGCACTTTCAATCTCTCCCTTTTTGGTGATTGATGACAATCCAATTAGAGCTTACAAAAGTTATGAAATAAATACTGAGATTTTCAAGCCATAGGTGTAGAGCTCCCCCTAAGTATGTGAATAGAGAATTGAATTCTCAAATTGGCATAAGAAGCCAAGATTCACATTTTAGTCAAAGTGATGGGGCTCCCCCTACATCCATGCTCCTGTGGAGTGCTACATACTGTGTTAGATATGTAAAACGTGATGCAAATGACAATTTATGCACAAACTGGTTTGCTGTTGTTGCTGAGTGCGGCACTACTGCACTTACTATAACGACACAGATCAGAACAAACACCACATAGCATGTGATACATATAAAGATATATATTCTAGCATAATTGTATGACAAGCTACAACATAGATTAATATATGTTCATATCCCACATAAAGAAGTCAAATAGTAGCATTACTTTCACAATTTACTCTCACCTAATGAAGACTACTCTAAATGGATAGAACAGACTCTAGCGCAGCAACCTCCATGGAATCAAAAAAGTTGTTGACCCCTCTAATTTTCTCCTCCCCTTTGGCATGAAGCACCAAAAAGAGAAGAAAAGAAGAAAGATCAACACCTACTCGTCATCTCCCTAGATGTCCGTCCAATCAATATCATCACCTCCTATGGCAGTCCTGGCACCACCACCACCATCATCGTCATCGGAGTCAATACGTGCATGGACCTAATGGTGGAGTAGTGGTGGTGTATCGAGTGAAACTAGTGGAACGCTTCGGCTCCTATCTCTGACGGTATCTCTCTAGGGTCTCATCCTGAATCTGCTGCTCGTCCTTGCTGCTCCTCCTCATCAACATCATCCTCATCATCATGAATCTTGTCGGAGAGACTCAGAAGCTCATACTATGGAGGTGGAATAGGAGAAAGTGGTGGAAGGTCCTATCCACACTGCTGACGCTGCTCAAGCTGTGTCTCATACTGCTCTATCAGCTGCATAGGTACACTTGCCGAAGATTGCCTTCAACCACTTGCCAAACTTCTTCATCTTGCCTCCTCTGTCGAGACCTAGAGTGGAAAGACTCAGGGATATCTACATGAGCATGAGAGCTCCCCGCTCCCTAAGTAGCTACAGCTGGCTGGGTCTTCTCAATTTTGTAGACGGTATGCATCTCCATCCTTTGGAAAATAAAATCCAGTGACCCTCTCAATCATGAACAAGAGGTAGGGGGCATAGGGCAGCCCCCTCCTCCCATCCTCCACTACAAAATTTAACTCAGTCCACATGAATCTAGGGACATTGAACCTGTTCCCACCTGGAGCAAATCTAGCCAACACATTTCTCACATAGCAATTAATATCTGAGGCTGCTCCATCCTTTGGGTTGATGGTGTTCCTGATGAGGTTATTGAGGATGTAATAGAAGATATGTAGACCACTCCTCTTGCCATCTGCAATCCTTCTATTTCACCACATGTAACTGATGTCACAGATCTCAGCTCGAGGCTCATCATGAATGTAAGTGTAACCTCTATGCTCCTCCCCAAAGCCAAGAATCCGGCTGAAAGTGACAAAGTCAACTCGGTAGTGCCTACCATCAGTCATGCAGTGAATCTCATCATAGGTCTGGTCATAGAAGTATGTGGCATGAAACTATGCAAGGACCTCCTCATTCTAGTTATACTATAAACCCATGATGTCTAAAGCTAGAACCTATCATAAATTTTGATTACCTTGTGAAACTCAGGCTCCTCCTTCTCCTGCATCTCATCCCAATCAATATACTACATCTTGATGATCTTAGTTTTCTTGGATGCAAGAATGGCAGTGGCATAAAAGTTGGAATGAAACTAATTCTAGATTCTGTATTCAATGCCCAAATCCTTGTGCACTGCATAGGGATTGAAAACCTTAAGCAACCAATCTTGCCTTGTTTCTTGTCACCACGCCATTCTCATCTTGCTTGTTCCTGGAAGACCCACTTGGTGCTAATGATATTGTGTTGGGTCTCTCCACCAAGGTCCACACTTGGTTTTCTTTCAAAGTTATTGAGCTATTCTTGCATGGCCATCACCGAGTCTGGATCACCAAGTGCTTGTTCTACCTTAAGAGGCTCCAAAGAGGAAACAAACTGAGTAATATTGACAAATGTTTGCTAAATGTGAACGAGTTGTTACACCCTTTGAAGACTCCCAAGGATGTTGTCAACGAGATGATCCCATTGAAATTGTTTGCCTTAGCCATGGATGATCAATGGCCTCTTGTCCATCTTCTAGGATCTTCATTATCTTCTTGCTTCGAATATGGGTTGTAGGTTCTATCCTTGAATCGGAGTTGGACTTGCTGCTGCTGTTCGAAGGGAGTGTGGCACTACCGCTCTATTGATTTGCAGCAGGGGTCTGCTCCCCCTCAAAATCAGGCACATCAGCGGAAATTGGTGTAGCAGCAACTTGAGGAACCACCACTTTAGTGACTTCATCTTCTTATGGTTTAATGTCACCAATAGCCATTTGCTTGATTGCTTCACTTGGTGGATCCTCCTTTCCTACAACACTTGAATCAACTTGCCTCCACTTGAGAGCCGTTAGATTCATCAAATGTCACATCTACCGCAATCTCAACTCTCATAGAGGTTTTGTTGAAGACATCGGTAGGCATGCTCATTTGATCCATAACCAAGAAGAAAACCTTCATCAAATTTAGGTGCAAACTTAGAGATTTTGGGTTTCTTGTTAAGTATGAAACACTTGCACCCAAACACTCTAAAGTAAGACACCTTAGGTTGTTACCAGTTAGAAGCTCATATGAAGTTTTCTTTAACTTCTTATGTAGGTAGAGGCGGTTGATGGCATGGCAAGCGGTGTTGACAGCGTCACACCAAAAGATGTTTGGCGTCTTGTACTCATCTAGCATTGTCCTTGCCATGTCGATGAGTGTACGGTTTTTCTCTCTCACTACACCATTTTGTTGAGGGGTGTTTAGAGTTGAAAACTCATGCTTGATGCCCTCTTCATCAAGAAACTCCTCAACTTGGGTGTTCTTGAATTCAGTCCCATTGTCGCTTCTCATTTTCTTGATGGGGAGACCGAACTCCTTTTGAGCTCTTCTAACAAAAGTCTTTACTTTGTCTCTAACTTGACACTAATCAAACAAGAAAAATACCCAAGTGAAACGGGAATAATCATCAACAATAACAAGACCATATTTTTTACCCCCGATACTTAGGTAGGCAACCGGTCCAAAGAGATCTATGTGTATGAGCTCCAATGGTTGTGTCATGGTCATGATGCTCTTTGGTATAATCAATAAGAATTGGACACATATCACCTATATACATTGACCAGAAATAAATAATCAATACAGACCTTGATCATGATACATAAGTTGCCTTTTATAAATCATTTTCATGCACAATATGAAAATTTTCAGTTCTTTTGCCTAGATACTAGTTTATCAAATAGAAACATGCTAAAATTCAAACCACTTTACAAGAATCAAGTATATTTAGCTCACTATGCAAAGCACAAAAGATTGACTCATCGTGGGGCTTTGTGAAGATATTGGCTAGTTGCTTTTCGGTGCTCACATGGCGAATTTTGATGTCCCCTTAGGTTTCATGGTCTCTCAAGAAATGATGATGGATGTCTATGTGCTTGGTTCTAGAGTGGCTTACGAGATTGTTTGCAACCTTAATGGCACTCTCATTATCGCACAAGAGTGGGATTTTAGTGAAATGACATCCAAAATCTTGAAGAGTTTGACTCATCCAAAGTAGTTGGGCACAACATGCACCGGCCGCAACATACTCGGCCTTGGCAGTGGAAAGGGCTAAACAATTTTGCTTTTTAGAACTCCATGACACTAGGGATCGTCCAAGGAATTGGCATGTCCCCAAAATGCTTTTTCGATCTACTTTGCAACTGGCGTAATCGGAATCTGAATACCCAAGTAGATCAAACTTAGAGCCCTTTGGATACCAGAAACCAAGGTTAGGAGTGTGTACTAAATATCTCAAGATTCTCTTAACGGTCACCAAGTGACACTCTTTCAGGTTAGCTTGAAATCTAGCACACATACACACACTAAGCATAATATTGGGCCTAGATGCACACAAATAAAGTAGAGAGCCAATCATGGAACAATATACCTTGGCATGCATGTCTTTCCCTTCAATGTTGAGATGAAGATGTCCATTGATTGGCATGGGAGTTTTGATAGGCTTGGCATTCACCATGTCAAATTTCTAGAGAATATCATGGGTGTACTTCGTTTGACTAATAAAAGTTCCATCCTTCACTTGCTTGATTTGAAATCCAAGGAAGAACTTCAATTCACCCATCATGGACATCTCAAATCTCTTGGTCATGATCCTACTAAATTCCTCACAAAAAGAATGATTAGTACTACAAAATATTATGTCAACATATATTTGGCACACAAATATATCTTTGCCAACTTTGTGAGTAAAAAGGGTAGGGTCGGCTTTGCCTATTTCAAAGCCTTGTTTAATCAAGAATTACTTAAGGCGTTCATACCATGCTCTTGGTACTTGCTTAAGCCCATAGGGCGCCTTTTGGAGTTTGTAGACATGGTTGGGGAACTTGGGATCTTCAAAATCCGGTGGTTGCTCAACATACACAAGTTCTTGAATGGGGCCATTGAGGAATGCACTCTTCACATCCATTTGATATAGCTTGATTTTGTGATGAGTGGCATAGGCTAGAAGCATTCGGATTGCTTCAAGTCTTGCCACCGGTGCATATGTTTCCTCAAAGTCCAAGCCCTCTACTTGAGTGAAACCTTGAGCAACCAATCTTGCTTTGTTTCTTGTCAGCACTGCATTCTCATCTTGCTTGTTGCAGAAGATCCACTTGGTGCCAATGATATTGGTGTTTTGTCTCTCCACCAAGGTTCACACTTGGTTTCTTTCGAAGTTATTGAGCTCTTCTTGCATGGCCATCACCCAATCTAGATCACCAAGTGCTTGTTCTACCTTAAGAGGCTCCAAAGAGGAAACAAATGAGTAATATTGACAAAAGTTTGCTAAATGTGAACAAGCTGTTACCCCCTTTCAAAGACTCCCAAGGATGTTATCAACGGGATGATCCCATTGAATTGTTTGCCTTAGCCTTGGATGATTAATGGCCTCTTGTCCATCTTCTGGATCTTCATTATCTTCTTGCTTGAATATGGGTTGTAGGTTCTATCCTTGAATCGGAGTTGGACTTGCTGCTATTGTCCGAGGGAGTACGACATTGCCGCTCTACTAATTTGCAGCAGGGGTCTACTCCCCCTCAGCATCAGGTACGTCAGCAGAAATTAGTGCAGCAGCAACTTGAGGAACCACCACTTCCATGACTTCATCTTCTTGTGGTCTAATATCTCCAATAGCCATTTTTTTGATTGCTTCACATGGTGGATCCTCCTTTCCTACAACACTTGAATCAACTTGCTCCACTTGAGAGCCGTTAGATTCATCAAATGTCACATCTACCACAATCTCAACTCTCCCGGAGGTTTTGTTGAAGACATGGTAGGCATGCTCATTTGATCCATAACCAAGAAGAAAACCTTCATCAAATTTAGGTGCAAACTTAGGGATTTTGGGTTTCTTGTTAAGTATGAAACACTTGCACCCAAACACTCTAAAGTAAGACACCTTAGGCTTGTTACCGGTTAGAAGCTCATATGAAGCTTTCTTCAACTTCTTGTGGAGGTAGAGGCGGTTGATGGCATGGCAAGCGTGTTGACAGCGTCACACCAAAAGATGTCCGGCGTCTTGTACTCATCTAGCATTGTCCTTGCCATGTCAATGAGTGTACATTTTTTCCTCTCTACTACACCATTTTGTTGAGGGGTGTATGGAGTTGAAAACTCGTGCTTGATGCCCTCTTCATCAAGAAACTCCTCGGTGTTCTTGAATTCGGTTCCATTGTCGCTTCTCATTTTCTTGATGGGGAGACCAAACTCCTTTTGAGCTCTTCTAACAAAAGTCTTCACTTTGTCTCTAACTTGACACTTACCAAACAAGAAAAATACCCAAGCGAAATGGGAAAAATCATCAACAATAACAAGACCATATTTGTTACCCCGACACTTAGGTAGGTGACCGGTCCAAAGAGATCCATGTGTATGAGCTCCAATGGTTGCATCGTGGTCATGATGCTCTTTGGTGGGTGAGATACGCCAACTTGCTTTCCGACTTGACAAGCGCTACATATCCTATCCTTCTAAAAGTGAACATTTGTTAGCCCAAAGATGTGTTCGTCCTTTTGAAGTTTGGCCATGTTTCTCATCCCAACATGGGCTAGTCGGCGATGCCAAAGCCACCCCATGCTAGATTTTACCACTAAACAAGTCTTAAGATTAGCTTTACTTTTGTTGAAATCAACTAGGTAAAGCTTGTTCTTTAAATGACCCGTAAAGACAATAGAGGAATCCTCCCTTCTAAAGACTTCCACACCCTTATCCATAAAGAGATAATTGTAGCCCATCTAACACAATTGAGAAACAGACAACAAATTATAACTCAACGAATCAACATGTAATACATTTGTAATTGAATGCTCAAGAGTTATAGCAACTTTGCTGAGACCAATCATATCCCCTTTTGAATTGTCTCCAAAGACAATATTTTCATTTGAGTGCGTCATCGGGGAATATGATGAGAACATACTCCTTTCTCTGGTCATATAATTTATACATCCACTATCAAGCACCCAACTTGATCCACCGGAGGAGTATGCCTGCAAAATAGATTTAGTTGCTTGATTTAGATCCCCAATTAGACTTGGGGCCTTGCAGGTTAGTCACAAGAAATTTAGGAACCCAAATAGAAGTATTCTTATTTGTGTTGGCTTCCTTTCCAACATATTTGGCAGCCACTTTTCCACTGCTGTTGTTCCTTAAAACAAAACACGAAGTGAAGCTTTGTCGAGGTGGTTGAAACTTTGGTTGATAGGCATACTTATTCATAGTGCCCCACCTGATTCCTTTGGCTTCTGCTGAGCCTTTTTCTGCTGGGACACCTTCTTCTTGGGCTTAGTTTGATCAGGAGCAGAATTTTTAGCCTTCCCATTTTTTGCAGGGAGCAGCATAGCCGGCCTTCACCGTGGCACTGCCGCTGTCTATGCAGGCTGATTTGTACCAACTCTTTCCTTTCTCTCAAACTTGACACACTCATAGCCATTTATGATCTTTCTTCCATTTGTCTTGGCTCTTGTAGTGTGCCCAAGCCCATGCTTGATTGAGGGGTGTCTCCCTTGCTTGAATTGAGACACTTTTGAATTATTTCCCTTCTTGTCACTTACTTAAGCCTTACCACTCAAGCAGCCCTTGCCAATGATATCATTGAGTCTAGCAATTTCTTTTCTCATTGCCTCCATATTTGCAAGGTTAGTGGAATAAGCATTCAAATCAATATTATAACATTTTTCACAACCTTGACTAGTGGAGGCAGTAGAGGCATCCTTTGCCTTAGAGGGATGTGAGTTGCTATCTCAAAGAATATTATATTGCAGCTCAAGTTCTTTGTGCTTTTCATCTAAGTTACAATAATTTTTCTTGAGAGCAATATTTTCTTTCTTTGTGATAGCATGGCCCCCTTGTTCTTTGGCCAAGGCCTTGCACAAGGATTCCACCTCACTTCTCTCTAATGCAAGAGCTTCCTTGCTAGAAATGTAGAGATCCTCTTGTTGGATAAGAGTTTCCTCTCTAGATTCTAGCTCGGCTTGGACACTCTCTAAGTCCTCCATTAGCGTAGTGATGAATAATTTGGTCTTTCCATCCAAATTTTTAGTAATCATGTTTATTTTTTCATCACTAGAGCTATCACCAATATCACTACTAGAGATATCACTAGGAGGTGGGGTTGGAGGAGCTTTGGCCTTGGATTTAGATTTTACCTTCTCACTCTTTGCCACAAGACAAATGTGAGGGGAGTAGTAGTCATCATCGGACATGTTGGTGAAGAGTCTTGGTGAAGAAGATGGCTCATGGATAGCAATGGTTGCAACTTTCTCATCTTCTTCACATGGGCTTTCTTTAGTTGAGTCCCATTCATGCCCAATGTGAGCCTCTCCCATGTACTTCTTGCTCTTTCTACGGTCGGCTTTCTCCTCTTTCTTGTTCTTCTTGTATTTGTCGTCCTTGATCTCATATGGACACTTGCAATGAAGTGATCGGTGCTTCCACAATTGTAGCATGTCCTTTTTTCTTGTTTGGAAAGCTTCTCTTCACTACCTTGTAGCCTTGCTTCTTCAACCCTTTGTGATACCTCTTCATAAAGAAAGCAACATCATCAACTTTCTCATATTGATCATCATCATGTTCACTCTCACTAGAGGATGAGGTGGTCTCTACTCTTTCTTGAACTTGCTTGCTTGCTTGCTTTGGGCTTGCTAGTTGAAGCTTGTTGGTTGATCTTGTACTTGCTTGTAGAGCCTTGCTTGCTTGATTTGTTGGCCTTGAGAGCTACATCTTTGATCTTGATGCCCTCTAACTTTACTTGCAATTCTTCAAGTTTCTTCCTCTCATTTGCTTCTTCCCTTTGCATGTCAAGGGTCAAGATCCTCCCAAGTATATCATTTGGTGTGAAGTACTCAAACTTCTTCTTGTCTCTAATTAGAGTGACTACAGTCTCATTTCTAGGTGAATAAGCTTCCAACATAATCTTGACGATTTTATGATCATCTAGCTCATTACAACTATAGCCTCTAATTTTGCCCACCATTGTCATCAACCTATCAAACATCTCTTGTGTCCCATCTCCATCCAAGATTACAAACCGGTTGAGCTTTGAGATCAACAAGTTAATTCTTGTCATTCGCACTTTGTCAACCCCTTCATGTGTTAGGTGCAAAGTCTCCCATATTTGCTAGGCAACATCAACTCCAATCACTCTATTGTACTCATCACCATCTAAGGCAGTAAGCAACACACTCGCGGCTTGACCATTTAGGTGAATGATTCTCATCTCTTCTAGTGTTGGATTCTTAGGATCAACTGGTGGCTTAAATCCATTGCAAACAACCTCCCAAATGCCGGGATGAAGACCTATAAGATAAGCTCTCATCAAGTGCTTCCACTTGTCAAAGTTAGTCCCATCGAAATGAGGTAGCTTGCCCGCGGGCATATTGATGAAAGACTTGCGATCATGGTTAGTCATAGATATAGAAGAATAGTTAAAGGATATGGCGGCATATTTGTTATCATCATTCTTCTTGTCTTTTCCTTTCTTGTCCTTCTTGCTATGCACTCGGTAGGACTCATCATCGTCACCATCTTGATGTCGCTATCTATTTGTACCAGGCTGTTGGGGACGCCCTTATAATGCAAGTAAAACCCAACTTAATGTCTTAATCAGATAAATTAAAGGCAGCTACAGAGACTTATTAGAAAACTCTGAAAATTCATATTTTTTCTATAATTAAATTTGTGCTAGCTCAAACTAAACTTGGTAAATTTTATCCAAATATTAAAACCTTTGATTTTATTTAGTGTTTTCTATGCACAACCCAAAATTGAAAATTTTGAGGTGTGACAGGATGCTAATGCGCTTTTATTTGAAGATTTCAATATGATAAATAAACTAGCTTTTTTGGAAATAAAAAACTTACTTTGACACCTGTTCCTTTTCTTGGCTGTCCTGCAGCTTACATTTTTTTCAATTTTTTATTTTCTATCTGCTTAATGTCGCTATCTATTTGTACCAGGCTCTTCGGGACGCCCTTATAATGCAAGTGACACCCAACTTAATGTCTTAATCAGATAAATTAAAGGCAGCTATTGAGACTTACGTAACTAGTGACGTCGTTGGGTAAAGGCTATACTAGGATTTGACGTAACTGGTTCCAGGACTTGTCATTTTCTGGATAAGAACATGTTCTTGGAAGTTGAAATTTAAAGAAAAAACAATATTCTGCTTAGTTAAAAAGCTATTAAGGATGAAGACAAAAACATGCTTGCGACTTTATGCCTCTCTGACACCGTACGCCCCAGTTCTCCGTAAACATTTTATTGCTTCCCTCTTTTCGATTATTGAGTTGTTTATAATTTTTCCAGAATGCTGATACCAAGCTATGTGTTTTTGTGACACCAGTAGTTGGTGCACATGCTTACAGAGACAAAAGGAATTTCTGAAATAAATAATAAGTCCGCTTAAATCAATTAATATTGAAGGCAGACAAATAAATAATCCTAGCCTGCAGCATCATCATCTTTTATTTTATTTTTGTACTCTATCAGTCCCTGAATAAATAGATTCCTAGAGTTGTCTTAAGTCAAACTTTTTAAACTTTAATCGCGTTTCTAGAACAACTCGTCAAGATTTATGACATCAAATTAGTATCATTAGATATATCATAGAATATGTTTTGATAATCCCATGTTATGTCATAGAT
Organism: Miscanthus floridulus; assembly: GCF_019320115.1. Lineage (NCBI taxonomy): Eukaryota > Viridiplantae > Streptophyta > Magnoliopsida > Poales > Poaceae > Miscanthus > Miscanthus floridulus. The sequence continues at coordinate 55,468,526 of NC_089589.1, read as the reverse complement.
GTTGTTATTTCTTTGATAAAGTTAGTCAAACTTAAGATAGTTTGACTTGCATGGATTCTAGCTAGGAATTGATTTAGAAAAGCAAATCGGTTTGGGACTCACTAGACATCTCCTTGCAGATTTTTTTTGTTTGTTGTCTTTCACTTTTTCAGCAAATAAAAAGTTCCCACGTGACATGTCACACAAGACAAATAAAACAGCGAAAATACACCACATATACTACCATGACAGCTTCTGGAAGATTTTGATGTTTGTTATCTTCCACTTTCACAAAATGAAAATGTGCCACGTCAAGAAATATAAAAACACACACACAACACGTATAGAAAATCAAAATCTAGAATGAAGAAATAAAAAAAATGCACAGCACATACAGATACAGCACACAACACATATAGAAAATCAAAATCTGGAATGAAGAAATAAAAAATTGTACGTACACAGATGACAACACATATAGAATATCAAAACTGGAATGATCACAAAATACAGCACGTATCCAGCCAATAGAAACAACTCAGAAAGTACAACACTAGTAGAAGACGCGCGCGCCAGGGCGCATAGACGGGCAGCCGGAAACATTTTGAAGACGGAGGAAATACGCTGGATGTATGAAAAAACACAAGAATACCAGTTTGAGCATGGTACTTAGTAGTTCACATCCAAACATTTGTACGTAGTTCTTTGAAGAATGAATGGAGAGTGGTTAAGTAAACAACTGGCACTTTCCTTTCCCCAATATCTGCACAAAGCTGGTACCTGGTAGCAATATGGAGACTAATTAAAAAAAAAAGGCATACCCAGTGCAAAGAGCTCCCGCTCTGTGTGGGGCCTGGGAAATGGTGTCAGTGACAAGTCTTACCGTTGCCTGTGCAATATGAGGAGACCGCCACTTAAACCCGGGACCTTCCAGTCATAAGCGGTAAGACTCTACCGTTTACACCAGGCCCGCCCTTCAACATGGAGACTAATTACCTTACAATATTAAAAGCTAAGTGTAGATGACTAACTTTGGAGAACTGAAGAGGTATGTTGCAAGCATCATCAAAGCATGGGAAGATCACACATGCTTGTATATTGAAATACGCTAGATTAATGTAACAGGAATAATTCAACCATTACTTTTCTATTCTTGCACTCTATAATTCTACTAATATTACATAATCAGTGAGGGGCAAAAACAATCAGCAGCAGCCCGTCAGCTTTCCTCACCGGGAAGGTAGCTTAGTAAAAGTTCATCAGATATTCAGATATCTTTTTCAAACTGGGTGCCCATCAGATTCTTATTCCGCGACTTTGTCCTATTGCAATACTTCTTTCTTCTTCATTTTGAGCTTTTTCGGCATCGGTTGCCTCTAGCTGCGGGAGCGTGGAGTTGCTCGCTATAGACGCGCTAAGCTCACTGTTGTCGGTGTCATGCAGCCCAACATCCTCCGGATCGTATTGATGGGCTTCACAATACCGGATCCTCCCCCGGGCTCCATACCTCACACGGTGAAGCGCACACGAGGTAACCTAGCTCTGATACCACTTGTAGGATCTCTGATACGGCTAGAGGGGGTGAATAGGCCTATAAAAATTTAACTCAAACTGAAGTAAAATTCAACCATGGCACTACCGCTCTGTGAGCACGTGAAAGCTCTAGTTTGGTTTTGGTGAATTGATGAAACCCTATGTGCTAACCTAGTTTATCAAAGTGATTATGAGATAGGTGGCACATTCCAAGTGGTTCAACAAATGAAGATCATGACATGATGATGGTAATGCCATGGTGATGGTCAAGTGCTTGGACTTAGAAAAGAAGAAAGAGAAAAACAAAAAGCTCAAGGCAAAGGTGAAATTGATAGGAGCTTTTTGGTTTAGTGATCGAGACACTTAGCGAGTGTGATCATATTTAGGATCGATAGCCGTACTATTAAGTGGGGTGAAACTCATATCGAAATGTGGTTATCAAAGTGCCACTAGATGCTCTAACTCATTGTATATGCATTTAGGATCTAGTGGAAAGCTAACATCCTTGAAAATATCTGTGAAAATATGCTAACACACGTGCACAAGGTGATACACTTAGTGGTTGGCACATTTGATCAAGGGTGGTAAAGTTTGGGGTCAAAAGGAGAAATTTCGTATTGACCGGACTTTGCCTTGGGTAGTGACCGGACTCTGACCCTGCGTCTGTTCAGTGGTGCGCAGTGAAGGCCACCCTCGGTCCTTTGACTGAACGCTGAGAAGAAATAGGACCGAACGCACTGGGGGTGCATCCGGCTAGGTGATGACATACGCTGACTAAAGCATCTGAATAGGCTAGTAAGGACCGGACTTTGGTCCGTGTCCGATCACCTATGATCGGATGCGTCCAATCAAGAAAAACTGGCTCTGAAACATTACTGGAAACAACCGAACTCCAGTGATGGAGCGTCCAATCACTTTGAGCAGTGCGTCCGGTCGCAACTTAACACGTGGCGCAAAGCAGACTAGCCATTGAGATCGGGCGATCAGCATTTGAAGCTGAGGACATGTGGCAAAAATCTAAGGACCAAACGCTGGGGTCCTACGTCCAGTCAACCTGACCAGTGTGTCTGGTCACCCCGTGTTTCACTAGACAGAGGAGCCAATGGCTCTATTCATGGAGGCTCTCTATTTAAGCCCCATGGCCGGCTCTAGCTCACAATCTTTGGCCATTTGCATTGACATAGCAACCTTGTAAGCTTAGCCAAAGCCCTCAGACTCATCTCCATCATTGATTCATCATCTTTGTGAGATTGGGAGAGAATCCAAGTGCATTGCTTGAGTGTTTGCATCTAGAGGCACTTGGTATTCATGTTTTGCTGTGGGTTTGGCTTGTTACTCTTGGTGGTTGCCGCCACCTAGATGGCTTGGAGCAGCGAGGATCGTCGAGCAGAGGTTGGTGATTGTCTTCGGCTCCGATCGTGGTGATTGTGAGGGGTTCTTGACCTTTCCCCGACGGAGAGCCAAAAGGTACTCTAGTAAATTGCTCATGGCTTGTGTGATCCTCATCTTGTGTTGGTTGTGTGGCACCCTATTGAGGGTTTGGCGTGTGATACCAATTAGCGCGTAAACCTCCAAGTGAGTGAATCGCCACAACGAGGACTAGCTTGCCGGCAAGCAAATGAACCTCGATAAAAAATCATTGTGTTATCATTTGATTCCGAGGTGATTGGTCTTCATTGGTATTCATTCTTGTGATTGATTGGTTGATTCCTCGACTCGGTGGTATAACCATCTTATTCTCTCTCTTTACATTACAGAAAACTAGTTGTCAAGCTCTTTAGTGTAGCTAGTCGTGAGAGCTTGTTAGTTTGGTTAGTGTGGCTCTTTAGTTAGCCTTTGAGAGCACACTAACTTAGTGTAGCGACATAGCTATTGTGTGGATAGAGACTATAGAAGCTAGAATTGTGGTAGGTGGCTTGCATTTTTAGTAGGCTAGCGCAACATTCGCTTCGCCTCATTTTATCTAACCGGTTTACTAAGTGTTGTTGTAGAAATTTTTAAAGGCTATTCACCCCCCTCTAACCATTATGACCTTTCAGCACGGCACTGCCGCACCTACAAGAGAGATTAGTTCATAGTCTAAAATCTACCCAATGAAATTTAGATCGTGTAAATTTCTTAGCTTCCTGCAGGGTGGTAGATCACAGATCGACAGCTAAAAATGGTGGGAACACCACACGCTAGTAGATCGGCCTCAATACTAGAAATCACCTCAACAACAACAAGAACACAAGTGTAGCAACACAAGCACAAGATAACACAAGGATTTATCCCATGGTTCAGCTCACCCCCAAGGCTTGCCTATGTTGACCTTTGAGATCAATAAGTTAATTCTTACCTTTCTCACTTTGTCAACCCCTTCATGTGCTAGGTGCAAAGTGTCAAATATTTGCTTGGCAACATCAACTCCAATCACTCTATTGTACTCATCACCATCCAAGGCACTAAGCAATACACTCATGGCTTGACCATTTAGGTGAATGATTCTCATCTCTTCTAGTGTTGGATTCTTGGGATCAACCGGTGGCTCAAGTCCATTGCAAACAACCTCCTAAATGCCGGTATGAAGACCTATAAGATAGGCTCTCATCAAGTGCTTCCACTTGGCAAAGTTAGTCCCATCGAAATGAGGTAACTTGCCCACGGGCACATTGATGAAAGACTTGCGATCATGGTTAGTCATAGACATAGAAGAATAGTTAAAGGATACGGTGGCATATTTGTTGTCGTCATTCTTCTTGCCCTTTCATTTCTTGTCCTTCTTGCTGTGCACTCAGTAGGACTCATCATCATTACCATCTTCGGAGCTGCTAGATAGCTCACTTGAAGATGCATTGGAGGCCTTTGCTTCTTGTTCCTTCTTCTTTCTTGCTTCTCTTCTTTTTCTTCTAGCTTCTCTCTTGAGTCTTCGTTCTTCTTTTCTTGCTTTCTTCTCTTCTAACTGTTGCTGCTCCTTCTTCTTCTTTTCTCTTGCTTCTCTTTTCTCTTTTCTAGCTGCCCTTCTTCTTCTTATTTCTTCTTCATTTTGAGCTTTTTCGACATCGGTTGCCTCTAGCTGCGGGAGCGTGGAGTTGCTCGTTGTAGTGACGCTAAGCTCACTACTATCGGTGTCATGTAGCCCAACATCCTCTGAATCGACGTTGATGAGCTTCATCACACTGGATCCCCCCCTGGGCTCCATACCTCACGTGGTGAAGCGCACACGAGGTTACCTAGCTCTAATACCACTTGTAGGATCTCTAGTATGCCTAGAGGAGGGTGAATAGGCCTGTAAAAATTCAACTCAAACCGAAGTCAAATTCACCCATGGCATTGCCGCTCCGTGAGCACGGCACTGCCGCACCTGCAGGAGAGATTAGTTCATAGTTCAAAATCTACCCAACGAAATTTAGATTGTGTAAATTTCTTAGCTTCCTATAGGATAGTAGATCACAGATCGATAGCTAAAAATGGTGGGAACACCACACACAAGTAGATCGGCCTCAATCCTAGAAATCACCTCAACCACAACAAGAACACAAGTGTAGCACCACAAGCACAAGATGACACAAGAATTTTGTCCCGTGGTTCAGCTCACCACCAAGGCTTGCCTATGTTCACGTTGTTGAGGTTTGACACTAAGGCTTAGCGATTTGCAACCCTACCTTGTTCTCAAGTCAGGAGAGTGAACTCTTGAGATGATGGGTCATTTTACTTGCTGCAAGAGGTGGTTACAAACCTCCTAGGGCTGCCACACAAGTTGGCAAGCTCCACAGGCAACGCTCTAGCTGGCTAGGAGCCAAGCTCCAAGAGTAACAAACACAACCGCTGGCCAAAATGTGAACCAAGTGCTCTTTAGAGTTCAGAATCAAATGGAACTGCTCTCAAATCAAGTTTTGGACCCTTATCCCTAAAGGATTGATGGGGAAATCAATGGATTTGCTTGAGGGCTTGATGTCAACAATGGAGTCAGAGAGAGAGCTCCTGCTCTATTTTGGGCATGTTGAAGTGAGAAAGAGAGAGCAGGTTAGTTCCTTCTATTTTTCTTATCATTGGAGAGGAAGGGGAAGGTATATATACCCCCACCCCCCAATGGTCACTTGAATCACAAATAGCCATTGGGGAGGAAAGGGAAATGTATATATACCCCTAGCCCACAATGGACACTGCACCTAAGAGGTCGGGCAAGACGAGGCCATGACCAAAGGATTGTTTGAGCCAGAGCCCACGACCTTGGGGTTAGGCGAGACGGAGCCCGTGATCAAAGGGTCGGGTGAGCTAGAGCTCGTGACCTTGGGGTTGATGAAAGGTCCTTGTTTGGTTTTGGTAATTGAGTGATAACCTAGGTGGACTAATTGTATTTATGTGAGATACACAGGTGATTAGTCCATAGGTACATGTGTGTGAGCAACATATGCCTTGGAGGTGCAAATGGCTCGGAGATGTTGCAAAGCTCACACATGTGATGATGAAGGAGCTCATTGCACATGAGACATGACATTGAGTCATGTGATCAAGGTGGAGAAGATCAAGACATGACTTGGCTCGATGGACCGGTTGCAAGTGTGAAGGGCTAGTTGTGTGATGACTTGGCGCTGATGGACCGAGGCAACGGTGAAGATCAAGTGAAGTCAAGATCGATGAACCAATATGATCACGTGATGATATGAAGTGGATCATATCATTATTGATCGTGTTGGTGCATGTGTTGCATCGACGTTGAAGGAGATGGAATGGAATGCACAAGGCAAAGGTATAACCTAGGGCATTTCATTTTACCGGTCATAGGTGTGTAGAGAAGTTTATGACCGGGTTTAGGATAGATGGTCGTACTATCAAGAGGGAAAAACTTGTTTGTATATCGGTCATCTAATGCCACTCGAGTGATCTAACTTTGCATCATTGCTAGGATCAAGTGGCATGGCAAGTTGAGTGGCTAATCCTTTGAAAAATGATTGTGAAAATTCTAACACACATACACATTGTGGTGTTGTCGGCACAAAACGTGGAAACACACCGGGGACACGCAACAAGCCAGAACGATCCAGAGATCTACTTGGCTTTAACACAAGATCAGTCGATCCTGTGAATCCCGAAGGCGTGCCAGTCAATTTGACCTGCAATTGGCAAGGAGAGAAAGTTTATCAGTAATTTAGGGTGGAATATGCCAGTTTTGCCTAGATAGTTCCAAATATGCCGCTTCGGGAGCAGCCAAACGGAAAAATTGACTAAATAGCTGATACGAGAAGAAATCGGCTGTTAAGAACTGTGATGATCGTGGGTCATGATTGATTTATAATAACAAGTACAATGCACCCAGTTTCAGTGATCCTTTCCCTTGAGCTATTAATATGTACGTGTCAAAGATACATTATTGGCTAAATTAGATTTAATAAATACATGGTACAAAGCCAATGAATTCAATAAAAAGGGATATACCACGCAAACAATTGACTATTTAATATAAACAGATCTACGAACTGTCTAGATCTAATTTATTACCATCAACAGTGAGGTTTGACCAGATCGATGTAGCTATGATGATGACAATAATATAAAATCAGAAAATCCATAAAACTGACTATATGTCAATAGGTTCGTGAAAGTGTGCCCTATCTATGAAAGCACGGGCGAATCGGCTAAAATAGCCAATGCATGCATAGCAAATGAACAGAGTACATATCTCAATCACGAATAAAACCACTAATCGATAATCTCTAATCTAAAGTCTTACTAGTGAGGTTCGACCGGATCATTGCAGCTATGGTAGTGTCATTAGATTATATTTCATTAACTAGTGCGTTTATCCAAGATCGAAACATGTCTTTGAATGCATACTATGCTTGATCGGAATAGAGATAAAATAGCCGATCTAGCATATTTAAGCCACCAATTTTGAGATTCATAGTGTGATCAGACTAGAAGACGACCAATTATGATGATATGATGATGATCTATCTCTATTTCAATTAGGTGACTTGTTATGATTAATAGAACATTAATTATAACAAGATCAATAACTGGTGAATCAACCAAAAACAGCAAGGAAAATCTTACTAAACTTAGTCGATTCAGTAACAGGTGATATTGTGTTAAACAACAAGTTATTTAACACAAGATCGATAACTTTGATCTATATTATGATTTGTAAGATATCAATCAGCTGATGCAGCCTTACAAATAATGATATAGATCGATAACTAACTTATACTAAAGCTCATAAGAGGTCGGCCGGACCGATTCAGCCTTACAAGCAAAAGTATAAGCAATGACGGTACTTACAGACAAGCCGGAGGTCGATCGGATCGATGCAGCCCTGCTTGTTGAAGAACTCGTCTAGATATATAGTACTCCTACTCCTAAGGGTTGGCGTGAAGCCAAAAAAAGTAATTGGTATTGATTGATTGATTGTCTCTTTACAATAGTCGGGGGTCCAATATTTATACCCGGAACCTAAACATGAATCCTACTCAAATACGACTCATTACAATTCTCGGAGTAAAAGAAAACATTCCTAACTTAAGATGACTTGGACCCTAATCTTTTCCTTTTTGTAAAGTCCGACATGTTTCCCCTCGACGCCATCCATACGTAGTCCATTGATGTTGTCTGCTGATGTTATCTATAAAATAACCAATTCCGACACTGCATCAAAACTAGCTGATTCACATCTGATCGATCCTTTGATGATACAATCTTAGAAGCTTCGAGTTCCCGTATTCTTCTTTCCCAAATTTTGGTGTAAACACATGCCCCCTAATTTTGGGATAAAAATAATTTTATTCCAAAATTACCACGTCTATACCCCTGATGGGTCCATAGTCACAGGTAGAGAACCTTGATCTAGAGCCTACTATATGTCACCTTCACCAACGTCCTTGTCTGCTTATGAGCCCACACTTTAAAGCTTCACAAGAGCACTTTTGCTTCACGGGCGCTTGGATTCAATCTTCCAGATCGACTATAAATGCCTATCCCACTCTGGCAAGAACAACCCAACAACTCAGTTATGTTTCTCCTCTGCTTGCCTCCTCGAGTCCCTTGGCTTTGCTAGACCCTCCATGGTCTAATCCCTTACTATGAGGGTATTGAGTGGTTAGAAGAATTCTTGTGCGTAGGGTGATTATGTCGCACATTTTAGCGCCTTGTCGAGAAAGAGGATCAGCTGCTGCGGTTAGAAGAATTCTTGTGATATCACCTTAGTCTTCTCACCATCAGCATAGAGCTATTCTAGTATTTGCAATGGTTCAAATGTGTGGACACCTTCCCCTTGTTCACTCTATCAAATGCTCATGCCAAGAAATCTATGGGATATATGGGCATCCTTTTAGCAGGCGGTCTCCTTTCTCCCCTGATGCTACTTCTATCAGTGGGCTGATATGACTTGGCCCACGATGACCTTTGGCCTTGTGGGGATCCGGACTCCCTTTAATCCAATGAAGTCTTAGTGGGTCCAACGTCGGTTAATGTAAACCTTTTGTATCAATCCCACGGTATCTATAATTATGGTAAGCAATAAGTCTGAATCCGTCGTGTTTCCATGAACCATCCCCTGAATTCCCGAAGTGTTGATCCATTTCCATAACTGACTTCAATTCCATAACTTCGACAAAGTCTATATTCTCATCTCCCGGGCTATATATACGAGCCATGGTTGTGGATCGAAAAACAACCTGCTTCGTCCCAAACCTTTTGTGTGTTTGGTATGATTTGCTTTCTAATAGGTTCAAAGACATGGAGAACGGCAAGAGATCTACTGAAGAGGCCCTTGACGAGTCTGTGCCACCACACCAGTGTCTTCGTCACTAGGAGAATGCAACCCGTGATCTTGGGCGGATGGACTTTCATCTGAACGCGCTGTAGGATGCTCTCACCGTCTTGGAACATACGGCCAACTCCACTCAAGCGAGGCTGGCCGAGGCCGAGGCCAGAATCATGGGTGAGATATCCACCATAATTTTCTATTTTCTTAGTTTTGTCTTCAAGATCTTGATTATCCCTTCTTTGAATCCTTTCAGACCTATCGGCCCAATTGGAAAGCCTTCGATCAACTATAGAGTATGTGGCAGAATTTGTCAACGCCAGGGGCGTCGTGCTGGCGGTTCGCCTGTACAATGTCCCAAACCGCGTCAGATAAGTTGCCCTTCATAGTGTTCATCATGGCGCTACCATGGCATTGGTTATTGGGCAAGCCCGCTCTGGTCACGAGCTTCCACTTCTTCCCCATGGTTTCCTAGCCATCGAACATCCTGAGGACCATGAGCGCCTGGTCAAGGACTTCTTCAACACCACGAACTCCATAGCCCTCGCTTTCCAAGTCAAAGACATAGTGAACAAAGTGTTCCCCGGCTCTTAGTTTGTAATAGGAGAAGCTAGCAAACAATTTCTTTGTTTAAAGTGACTCCCCTTTTGTCCTATCCTCATGTTTTACAAAAGTGAGAAGCCGATCACGATCAAAACCTTGTAATCACCGGCTGTTAAGTTCTTTCAACTCTTAATATGCCGCAATGCAATTCTGATTTTTCCAAGGAAGAACGGTCGCATCTCATATACCAGTTTGTAAGGAGAGCAGTTATCTAGCCTGTTGCGTGTCTCCTCGAGGCTCGGTAGAATAGCCATTTTGGATTAGCCAATTTCGACTCCTGATTCGATCTGACTCGATTAAATCTAAAAACGGCTCTCATGGTAAAACTTTTCAAATTCCTTCCCGTTCATCAATCACCGTGTTTTCCCTCAGTACTGGCAGAATGGCGCTCCCTCTTCCATTAATTGGGCTTGCCTTTGCATATTCCGCGATATCGACAATCCTGTCTCCATGGCTATAAATACAGGCCAAGGGCTCTGGCTTCAAGCACATCTACACTTGCAACCGCCTCTATTCTGTGCACTTCTCCACCTTCACAAACCCTGTAGCAGTTCTCTTCTTCTTCCACAATCTAGGCCAACATTCATGGCAGGAGAAGATCACCGCGGTAAGCGCGCAGCAGAAGATCTCCTAGAGGAGGAGGTTCCAGTCGGCCAGTGGCTCCGTAGCATGAGGTAAGACTGAACACTCCCATCCATAGCAAGAATCATCTACTAACGCATCTGTAGGCTCATCCTCAAATGACAGCCTCTGGCCACTTCCTCCCTGGACCAGTGAGCCTTCTATCGCCGCATCAGCTACTGCCACTCTAGGCTCATCATCGGACTCCTATGACTCCTACAATGGTGATGACGCCCGGTGTTTCCTCCAAGAGTGGACGGCGGCCAAGGACCGTTACTCCGAGGCAACTCAGGAGAACGGTTAGCTTGAGAGCCACCTTGAGGCTTCTCAAGCTGCCCTCCTAGCTGCTGAGGAAGAAGCCAACACTACTCAGGCATGGCGGGCTGAGACTGATGCCATGGTGGCGGGTAAGACGAACTCCAAGAAAACCTTCATTTCAATCTCCATTGTCTTTGTCTTGATAGCCCCTTTGTTTCTGTGATTGCCAGCCCTGATGGTGTAGTTGGAGAACCTCCAACTGTTGGCGAATGTGGCTACGACGGCCATCAACACCAGGGGCCCTCTCCTCAACAACCACCTGCATGACATCCCGACGTGCTTCCAGGAGATCGCCCTCCATGGCGTTCACCACGGCGTGGCGGTAGCTCTGGCCACGATGCAGGTCTAGACCGGGCATGATCTCTACACCATGGAGCTGGACTTTCCAATGGTCAATGACCCCGACATGCATGAGGACCTGATCGAGGACTTCAAAGATGCCGCAGCGGCCATCGTGGACATCACCTCTGCTCAGGACGTTATAAATAGGGTGTTCGATTAGCTTGTACCTAGGACAAACTAATCAATGAATGAAATCCCTATTTTTTACGATCACGTCTTAGTGAATTTCCTACAATATCTTTGTATACATCATGATTGTCTCCATGACTATTTTTGCTCTATAGGCAATACATATCGTATCGGCTTTTATCCCTTTGGGTCTGTTTTTTGAACTAGAGGCGATACCCTTCCGGTACCGGCTATTAGAGCCAATGACTGAACAAACCGGCTGCCACATATTAGTTCAAACGCTAGGATAATATTTCTTTAGATACTTTCCATTGATCGCTCTATCAAACTCCTCTTCTCCTCCTAGCATTTCCAAAATATAAGCAATGCCAGGCGCACAATGTTTAATCCGATAAGGACCTTCCCAGTTAGGTGACTATTTGCCGAATTTAGTATGTCTTGATCTAATCAACAATTTCACCTTCTAGACCAAGTCTCCCTCAGAAAATTGTTTGCTCTTGACCTTCTTATTGTAATACTTCACAATCCTTAGCTTATTGGCTTTGATATTCTCAAGAGCACACAGCCGATGTTAATTTAAGTCTTCTAAGTTATCTATCATAAGATTCTTGTAAACTTCGGCTGATAACTCATTTTGCAACGTGACACGCCTTGATCCAATTTGAATCTCCCAAGGAAGGACTGCATTATGTCCATACACAAGTTCATAAGGTGACGCTTTAATCGATCCATGATAGACCATCCTATATGCCCATAATGCCTCATTAAGCGTTAAATACCACTTCCTTGGCTGCTCTTCGATATTTTTCTTATTCAACTTTATCATAATTTGACTGGGCACCTCTGCCTGGCCATTAGCCTAAGCATAGTAAGGAGAAGAATTTAATAACTTAATTCCCATACTGGCAATAAAATCTCTAAACTCTTCTGATGTGAACATTGTCCCCTAATCAGTACTAATGGTTTGAGGAATTTCAAAATGATACACAATATGTTCCTTGACAAAATCAACCATATTCTTTGAGGTTACTGTCTTCAAAGGAATTGCCTCAACCCACTTGGTAAAGTAATCTGTTGCTACCAATATAAACTTATGTCCTTTACTTGAAGGTGGAAAAATCTGGCCCATTAAATCAATTCCCCAACCTCAAAACAACCATGGTTTGATTATTGGATTCACAGCCGATGCAGGCAATTTCTGAATATTACCAAAACAATGACAATCCGGACACGCCTTATAATATTCAAAACAATCTTTTAGCATTGTTGGCCAGAAATATCCAGCCCTACGAATAATCCATTTCATCTTATAAGCCGATTGATGAGCTCCACATATCCCTTCATGTACTTCACCCATCAACACTTTAGCTTCTTCTTGATTTAAGCATTTAAGCAACACCCCATTGACTGTCTTGTAATATAGCTGATCATCTAGCAAAATATACTTAGTTTCCTGGTAACCTTCTGTGATGGATTCTTAAGGTAATCGGCTATTTTAGCTCTCCAATCATTAGTCAAGGTTTCATTGCTTAAGACCTCCTGAAACACTTGATAACCTGATGCACTCTGAGCTAACCGATTAGCCTCTTGATTCTATGCTCTTGGAATATGCTGAAGAGAAATATGAGGAAACTCCTTGAGTAACCTTTGGCATTCATCATAGTATCCCCTCAGGATATCATCTTTACATTCATATAGGCTGATTAACTGATTAATAATTAACTATGAATCTCCAAATACTTCAATTGACTCAGCCTTTACTTCATGAAGAAGTTGAAGTCCCTTAAGAATAGCTTCATATTCTGGATGATTGTTGGTAGTCATTGGTTTAGTTGGAAGAGCAAACTCAAAACTTGCCCCCTGAAGTGAAATAATAACAATACCAATGCCACCACCTTGCTTGCACGATGATCCATCAAAGAATAATGTCCAAGGTACCAATTCTACATAGCCAATACCTGGCTTATGATGCTGAGTAACACAATAGGCTATTACTTGCCCCTTGACATCTTTAGCTGGTTCGTACCTCAAGTCAAATTCCAACAATGCAACAATCCACTTCCCCATTCTCTCATTTAATATCGGCATTGATAGCATGTGCTTGATCACATCAGCCTTAGAAACACTGTACACTCAGTCGATAACAAGTAATGTCGTAACTTAGTGCAAGACAAATATAAGCACAAGCATAAGTTTTTAATAGGAGAATATTTTATTTCTGGATCCAAAAGCCTTCTACTTAGATAGAAAACAACTCGTTCTTTTCTTTCAAACTCTTGCATTAAGGCCGACCCAATTGTTTGGCTATCGGCCGACATGTACAACTTAAAAGGTTTACCTTGCTGCGGAGGGACCAGCATGGGTGGATACTTCATATATTCTTTTATCTCCTCAAATACCTTTTGTTGTACGTTGCCTCATTTAAATTATTGATCATTTTCAATTTCAACAAATGAGAAAATGGCAGAACATTTTCTGACAAATTTGAATTAAATCTCTTGATAAAATTAATCTTACCAGGCAAAGATTGTAACTCTATTTTAGTAGTCGGGGTACTGCCTCATCAATTGCCTTCATACTTTTTTGACCAATTTCAATTCCTCTCTCATGGACCATAAAACACAAAAAATGTCTAGTTGATACTCTAAAGGCACACTTATTAGGAATCATCTTTAAACCATGTTTTCTTGTACACTCCAAAGTCTCCCGTAAATCAGCTAGATGTTCCTTATACCCCTTGGATTTTACCATCACATCATCAATGTAGATTTTAACAATTCTGCTGATCAACTTATGAAAAATATAATTCATTGCCCTCTGATAAGTTGCATTGGCATTCTTCAAACCAAAGGTCATCAGAACCCATTCAAATAAACCGATTGCACTAGGACACCTAAAAGCTATTTTTGCTGTCTTCATCAACCAAAAAAATTTGATTATATCCTACATTGCCATCCATAAAACTAATAACCTTGTGCCCGGCTACTTCATCTACCAACATATCGGCTATTGACATCGGATAACCATCCATGGGTGTAGCCCTATTCAGATCTTTGAAATTGATGCAAACTTTCAACTTCCCATTTTTCTTGTACACAGGAACAACACTCGATATCCACTCTGCATAACGGCATGGTCGAATAAATTTTGCTTCTAGTAATATTTCAGTCTCCTTTTTGATATCATCAAGAACATTTAGGTTAAACCTCCTCAGAGCTTGTTTAAACGACCGATATCCAGGTTTGATTGGCAACCGATGTTCAACAATTGATCGATCTAGACCAGTCATCTCATAATATTCCCAAGCAAAACAATCTTTAAATTCCTTTAATAAATCTATCAACTCTCGCTTATACTAAGGATCCAACTTAGCACTTACATATGTCGGCCTAGGCCTATCTCCAGAACCAATATCTATCTCCTGTAATTCATCAGCCGACGTAAAGTCATATCCTAGTTTACCATTTGTACCATCTATTGGATTATCCATTAAAAAAACTTCTAGAGTCAACTGCTTGGATCGGCTGTTGGCTTTCATCATTGATCTTAATGAAGCCTCGTTCCCATAGCTTGCTAGAAAAACACTCGAAATCTTCTAGTTCCCAATACATTGGATCAGCTGTTGCTATACTCACAGAATCATCAGCATGAACCAGCTCAACATCATCTCCATGCCACTGAATCAAGCATTGATGCATAGTCTATGGTACACAACAATTTGCATGAATCCAATCACGACCAAGGAGTAAACTGTATGAACCCTTTCCATCAATGACAAAGAATGTAGTGAGTAAAGTCTTACTCCCAATTGTCAATTCAACATTTATTGCCCCCTAGTCTTGGAGGCATTACCTCCAAAATCCTTAAGCATTATGTCAGTCTCAATTAAATCTCCTGGTCCCTTACCAAGCTTGCAAAAAGTGGTGTAAGGCATAAGATTAACAGAAGCACCTCCATCCACCAACATTTTGCTCATCGGCTTCCCATCAACAACCTTTTACATATAAAGTCTTTAAGTGTGATGTTTGGCTGGCTTGTCAAATATAGCTTGCTATATCACTGTCAACTTGGCAACTATCTCCTCATATTCCGATTCATCAAAATCCGAATAGACTTCTTGATCTGCTGGGGCTCTAAATTCTAACGGCAAAAGAAAAGCCAATTGAATAGTAGCTGATGGTTGACCTCTATCGGCTGTTTGTTTAGCACGCCACATTTGAGGTTTATCAGATCTCTGAGCCTGTTCTAGATCTCTATTCCTTAGATGTTGTACCCTTCTTTTCTGACTTCTTGTCAAACCTCCTAGACACCATTGCTCTTCTTGCCAAACATACTCTTACTCATTAACTTCTTCATAATCAGCCCAGTTTTGATCAATGACTCGCTTCCCAAGCCGATCATGAACACTTCTATTTTTTAAGCGCCGATCCATATTATTATGATGATACTCATTTCGAGCATGGATAGACCGGCGGTTGGCTTGAGATTGCCTAAACTCCCAATATTGCTCACTACAATCTGGACAATTATTTCTAGTATGCAATTTCAAACCTTCATTCCAACAATGTCTGAAAAAGGACAATTCCAATGTGATTCAACTTGTTTTCTTTCATACCTCTCCTCTTCTTGTTGATGTTGGTATTCCTTCTCTTCCAACCAACGCTGATATCGGCTCTAAGAGGTTCCCTTTAATTTTGACTGGAAGGAAGAAGACCGACTGGTTGTAGTGTGGTTGCTCGTCGGCAACTGATCAGCAAAGCCAGGCGCAGCGCAGGCCGCAAAGACGACCGCGCGGTGGCTGTCTAAGTTCTCAGCTAATTTGTTAGTTGCATGCGCGCGTGGGTACGATACACGTGCGCGCGTGTGGGTATAACCACTCTGTATAGGCTAGCGCTCTCCGTCAAAGAGTTGCTACGCTGCTATACCAGCATGCCGCCTAGGCGCCTAGCTTTCAGTCAGAAAGGCCGGCCAAAAAAAAAAGAACATTCATATAAAAGCTTTCATTCAGAACGTACCTGTTTAGTGTACGTCCACAAATATAGAATTTTTTTTTCAACATTTGTTGTGTTTTCATAGATGTTGAAGACAGTAAAAATTCATTCACAAACAAATATAAAATTTCAAAAACTTCCTCTCTTTTTTTCTTTTTTTTTTCACATGGCAGGCCTTTTTTCACATGCCTGGGCTGAATCTGGGCGCCTGGGCCGAGTGGGCCGAAGCTGGCCCATGGCAGGCCTTTTTACTTTTCTTTTCGTTTTTCCTTTTTTCTAGCAAAACAGTGACCTTCTATAATCCATAGAAAATCACAAACATATCATGAAAGAAGATAGAGTCAGGATTTTATTTTAGATCAGACATAAAATATGTGTGAAATGATTTTGTGTTTAATTCGAGCAGGACTTGAATTCAACTCATCTTTTAATTTATTTGAAAAAAAATGTTTTAAGAAAATCTCCTTTACCATGGAGATGAGGTGCGGCCGCCCAGGCCGCTGCCGTCGTCGCCAGCGCAAGAGCGGGCGCAGGCGCCTAGGCACAGTTTGCGTGGCCGCTAGACACAGCTGTATGGGAGGGAGAAAGTGGGCGCGAGCCGTGGGGCTCGAGCAGGAGGCCGACGCCTGTGGGGCTGTAATGGAGGCGTGAATACGGACGATTGTTGAAGCAGAGGCGCTCATGGGCGAGGCCCTATGTCATGTTAGATTTAATTTATAAAATATTTTTGTCCACCTCTAATAATTATTCATTAGTTCTAATCAATCTTGAAATTTTTTTAAATTATTGCAAAAAACAAATTAGGTTGTTACATTAGGTTAAAAAAGGGACAAAACATAATTGATCACCGTTAAAAAGCGGGGAAGAGGCCAGGTTGGGCCTCGGAAAGAAGGCGGCACAGTGGGCCGAAAGTGAAAAGGAGGCCAGGTTGAGATGTGACACGCGGCCTTATTGCTCCGTTTCTTGACGTCTCTCCCTGCTCATATCGGCTCTTCTGTTGGTCATGACGCCTCTTAATTTCTCTATATTCATCAGCCGATATTTGCATCTCTGGATCGACTGTTCCAGTTTTGTTTGCCCTAGCTAATGTTAGGACTTTAGTCTTCCCTTTGAGCAACTTAACATCGACCATATTATGATCTCTTGGGAAAGGATTATCGTCAACTTTCATCTTCCGAGGTGTATCAAATTTAAGCTTCCCTTGCTGAATAGCCCTCTGTATATGTTGCTAGAAAATTCTGCACTCATTAGTAGAATGAGAAGTAGCATTATGAAATTTATAGAACTTATTCTTTAGCTGATCAGGAGGCAATATAACATGATTGGCGAGCAATTTGATCTGTCCTCTCTCAAGCAAGAAATCAAATAGCTTGTCTGATTTTGTGACATCGAAATCATAGTTCTCTTCAACTCCTTTTCCCCAAGGATTTGACACCATCACTGTCTTCTTACCCCAATTCCATTCAGCCGTAACACTCTCTTCTTCTTCATCGTCCTCATCGCCATCATTAACTGCATAAGAATTCTAAGCTTCATCAATTGTGGCATTCTTCTAGAATTGGGTATCTCTGCGCATACTCTAGAATTGGCTATTGAGTGCTGCCACCCGTTGAGCCAACTGACCTAAATTGTCAAACTCTTGCCCAAGCAATTTCTCTCTCCACGTTGGCAACATTCCTTGAACAGCCAAAGCAGCTAGTTGATCATCAGTCAGATTCAATGAGAAGCACAAATTTCTGGTTTCTTGGAACCTCTGAAAAAACTCGGCACCCAATTCATTAGTTCTTTGCCTTATGGTCGTCAAATCAGTGATCTTCTTTTCTCCTATCCCAGTATAGAAATATGTATGAAAATTTTTCTCTAGGTTAGTCCAATTGGCAATAGAATTAACCGGTAATGATGAAAACCAGGTGAAAGCTGGTCCTGATAGGGACAAGGAGAAGAAACGAACTCGATGAGCTTCTTCTACGGATTCTTCGCCCAACTGTGTAAGATACCGACTGACATATTCTATTGTACTTGTGCTATCTTGACCAGTGAACTTAGCAAATTTCGGGAGCCTGTAATTTATAGGAAGAGCGACCAAATTATACCACTCTGGATATGGACGTTTGTACGAAAAGGTCTGCCCTTTTGGTTTCAAACCGAACTGATTCTTCATCATCTCAGTCACTCTGAGCAACAATTCATCAGCATTTGAATTTGGACTTCTCTACAATTGCTGACCCATCAGCGGATCAAAATTTTGGGTACCTTGATACCATGGATTTGGAATCATGTGATGGGTATTATAATCTATACCATAATGATATCATTGTGGAATTTCTATCTGTTGAGTCATTTGCTGATTTGCTGCTTGGAGTCTCTAATTATAAGCGTTGGGATCTGTATCTCTACGAATCCTTTGAACTGATGGCGCTATTTTTTGAGCCGGCGACGGTATTTGGCCCGATGTGCCAAAATTAACCATTTGGTTCTGAACTTGCCCCATCGATTATTGCGCATGTTGCACTGACGATCTAGAATTATACTGTATTTGATTAGTAGTAGTATCCTAACTTGCTCAGATGAGCTCTGAACCGCCTGGGCATCATCATACCAGCTAGTGCTACTTCTTGATGGCTAGTACCAGCTTGATTAGTCTCTTGAGTCGACGGATGTGGAATGTTGTAATAAGCCAGTCCAATCTGATCAATTGGATATCCATGAAACACCTCCTTCATGGTATTGTGGAATGTGTCCAAGAAAGTAGTATTACGGTTCAACATGGCATCATGAACAAATTTGTTTACAGCATCTACGAAAAAACACCTATCATCAGCTTTGTCTGTATCTGACTGCCCATGCATCAAAACTCTTGGTAGTGGATATTTCTGGATAACTTTGTTGTCACGTGTCTTGGTGTAGGACAACAAACACTTATTCTAAAACTCTTCTATAGCTTTGCTAATGACGTCCTTATCCTCAACAGGTAAGTCTTCATAAGGCACCATTAGAATGTCCATGTTGTCGTGAGCTGCCATGACGGTTGTGGGGTCCCACCAGGCATGCCAAAACTCATAAGTGATATCCTATAAGTGGTACTCATGAAGATAGCAAATGTTCAAGAAATGGTTTTTATTGATAAATCCAACAAGTGGTTCCATACTAGAAAATTCTTTCAAGTTGTATCACATCTACATGTGGTATCAATCATGCAAGATGATGGTTCCACAAGTGATCCTCAACTTTAAGTGATCATCAAATGTAGAATGCATCCCTCACCTACAAGAGCTCAAGTTTATCAAATGGATGACCCATGCTATGACATAGGGGGAGGTGTCCCACAAATTGGTATCAAGGTCGAAGATCCTATGTGTGGTATCTCAAGGGCTACAAGTGGTGTCATTCCAACAATCAAGTGATGTCCATCAAAAATGCAAGATTCAAGCCTCAACCATCTACCCCAAATGCAAACCTTTGCATCAATGAGAAGCATACCTTTTATGGAAATTGATGACAAAGGGGGAGAGATTGTACAAAGATATGAAATCTTTGGGAGAGATTGAGACAAAGAAGTAGTGGTTGGACATGGACATGGACAAAGAGGGAGCAATATTGAAGAAAAGAGATAGATCAAAATTTTTGGACAAGAGAAGCACACAAGTAGGGGGAGCAAGCTCATGAACTTTGATTGGTTGCATTTGATATGTGTATAGTCATGTGCTTGCTTGCATTGCATAATTTTTTTTAAAATTTCATATGCATACTTGTGTGTTGTATGCTAGTTGTAGAACTTGAATGATGATTTGATAACTAGCATGCATAGGATGGTAGCTAGACTTGTATTTTTACACGTGGTACAAGAACCTTACTTATAATATTGATCTCATGGGGTTTCTAGTATTTTTGTTTTTTAGCTACTCATGGTGCTAAGGATGGTGTTAAAAGTAGAACTCCGATTGGTGTTACACTTTAAAGGTTTATTCTATACACCTTAGCATCATTTGGTAGTAATTACTCTCCACAAATCCAATCTGTGCATATGTGCGAGCTTCAAACCAAACACTCTAGCACATATGTAGGGGGAGCTAATACTATCATTTTGGGTTTGTGGTACTTGTCCAAAATCATTTACACATGATAAAATTGCTTGGGCAAGCAACATGAATCTACAAGAGCTTAATTTCCATATCTTTATAGAGTTGTCATCAATTACCAAAAAGGGAAAGATTGAAAGGTCCTTGTTTGGTTTTGGTAATTGAGTGACAACCTAGGTGGACTAATTGTGTTTATATGAGATACACAGGTGATTAGTCCACAGGTACATGTGTGTGAGCAACATATGCCATGGAGGTGGAAAAGGCTCGGAGATGTTGCATAGCTCACACATGTGATGCTGAAGGAGCTCATTACCACATGAGACATGACATTGAGTCATGTGATCAAGATGGAGAAGATCAAGACATGACTTGGCTCGACAGACCGATTGCAAGTATGAAGGGCAAGTTGAGTGATGACTTGGCGCCGATGGACTGAGGCAACGGTGAAGAGCAAGTGAAGTCAAGATCGATGAACCAATATGATCACGTGATGATATGAAGTGGATCATATCATTATTGATCATGTTGGTGCATGTGTTGCATCGACATTGGAGGAGATAGGAATGGAATGCGCAAGGCAAAGGTATAACCTAGGGCATTTCATTTCACTGATCATAGGTGTGTAGAGAAGTTTATGACCAGGTTTAGGATAGATGGCCTGTAATATCAAGAGGGGCAAACTTATTTGCATATCGATCATCTAGTGCCACATGAGTTATCTAACTTTGCATCGTCGCTAGGATCGAGTGGCAGTGGCAAGTTGAGTGGCTAATCCTTTGAAAAATGATTGTGAAAATGCTAACACACATACACATTGTGGTGTTGTTGACGGGCGAAAATGTGGTAACGCGCAGGGGACACGCAGCAAGCCAGAACGATCCGGAGAATCTGCTTGGCTTCAATACAAGACCAGTCGATCCTATGAATCCCGAAGGCGTGCTAGTCAATTTGACCTGCAATTGACAAGGAGAGAAGTTTATTAGTAATTTAGGGTGGAACATGCCTGGTTTTGCCTAGACAGCTCTAAGTGTGCCTGCTTCGAGAGAAGCCAAACGGAAAAATCGACTAAATAGCCGATACGAGAAGAAATCAGGCTGTTAAGCACTGTGATGCTCGTGGGTCATGATTGATTTATAATGAGTACAATGCACCCAAGTTTCAATGATCCTTTCCCTTGAGCTATTAATATGTATGCGTCAAAGATACATGATTGGCTAAATTAGTTTTAATCAATACGTGGTGCAAAGCCAATAAATTCAGGTAAAAAAGGGATATACCATGCAAACAATCGACAAGTTTAATATAAACAGATCTACGAACTATCTAGATCTAATTTATTACCTATCAACAGTGAGGTTTGACTGGATCGATGCAGCTATGATGATGACAATAATATAAAACTAGAAAATTCATAAAACAGACTATATGTCAATAGGTTGCATGAAAGTGTGTCATATCTGTAAAAGCACGGGCGAATCAGCTAAAATAGCTGATGCATGCATAGCAAACAAACAGAGTACATATCTCAATCACGAATAAAACCACTAATCGATAATATCTAATCTAAAGTCTTACCAGTGAGGTTCGACCAGATCAATGCAGCTATGATAGTGTCATTAGATTATATTTCATTAACTAGCAAGTTTATCCAAGATCGAAACATGTCTTTGAATGCATACTATGCTTGATTGAAATAGAGATAAAACAGCCGATCTAGTAGAATTAAGCTATCAATTATGAGATTCATAGTGTGATCAGACTAGAAGAAGACCAATTATGATGATATGATACCGATCTATCTCTATTTCAATTAGGTGACTTGTTATGATTAATAGAACATTAATTATAACAAGATCGATAACTGGTGAATCAACCAAAAATAGAAAGGAAAATCTTACTAATCTTAGCCGATTCGGTATCCGGTGATATTGTATTAAACAAGTTATTTAACATAAGATCGATAACTTTGATCTATATTATGATTTGTAAGAGATCAATCAGCTGATGCAGCCTTACAAATAATGATACAGATCGATAACTAACTTATACTAGAGGTCATAAGAGGTTGGCCAGGACCGATGCAGCCTTACAAGCAAAAGTATAAGCCATGACGGTACTTACAGACAAGCCGGAGGTCGACCGGATCGATGCAGCCCTGCTTATTGAAGAACTTGTCGAGATCTACAGTACTCCTACTCCTAAGGGTTGGCGTGAAGCTAAAAAAGTAATTGGTATTGATTGATTGGTTGTCTCTTTACAATAGCCGGGGTCCAATATTTATACCCGGAACCTACACATGAATCCTACTCAAATATGACTCATTACAATTCTTAGACTAAAAGAAAACATTACTAACTTAAGATAACATTGGACCCTAATCTTTTCCTTTTTGTAGAGTCCGACATGTTTCACCCCGACGCCATCCGTACGTAGTCCGTTGATGTTGTCTGCTGACGTTATCTATAGAATAGCTGATTCCGACACTGCATCAAAACTAGTTGATTCACATCTGATCGATCCCTTGATGATACAATCTTAGAAGCTTTGAGTTTCCGTATTCTTCTTTCCCAAATTTTGGTGTAAACACATGCCCCCTAATTTTGGGATAAAAATAATTTTATTCCAAAATTACCACATTTGTACCCCTGATGGGTCCGTAGTCACGGGTAGAGAACCTTGATCTGGGGCCTACTATCTGTCACCTTCACCAACGTCCTTGTCTGCTTATGAGCCCACACTTCAAAGCTTCATGAGAGCACTATTGCTTCATGGGAGCTTGGATTCAATCTTCCAGATCGACTATAAATGCCTATCCGACTCTGGCAAGAGCAACCCAACAACTCAGTTATGTTTCTCCTCTGCTTGCCTCCTCGAGTGCCCTTAGCTTTGCTAGACCCTCCCTGGTCTAATCCCTTACTATAAGGGTCTTGAGTGGTTAGAAGAATTCTTGTGCGTAGGGCGATTGTGTCGCCCATTTTAGCGCCTTGTCGAGCAAGAGGATCAGCTACTACGGTTAGAAGAATTCTTGTGATATCACCTGAATCTTCTCACCATCAGTGTAGAGCTGTTCTAGTGTTTGCAAGGGTTCAAATGTGTGGACACCTTCCCCTTGTTCACTCTATCAAATTCTCATGCCGAGACAGGTCAGTGGAAGTGATCGAACTCTGCATAGTGCAGCGATCGGACACTGGCTGGCGAGTCCAGTCATGTGTAGTGAAGGCATAGGCGTCGGTCTTTGACCAGACAATGGGCAAAGAAGTGACCTGATGTGCAGGGGAAGAGTCTGGTTGTGGGTGACATACGGTGACACAGGCGGCGCTGGTGTTGGCACGCGGGCGCGGAACTGATCAGACGCTGGTCTGCATCTGGTCATGCAGGAGCAGACACGTCTGGTCACAAAATAGAGGTTCGGAGAGCTCTCTGGAAATGACCAGACTCTGGCGAAGCAGTGTCCGGTCATCCTCGTTGTGCTACGTCCGGTCGCAACTTGACCATTGGCATGAGAAGTTACCGCTGAGATCAGGGCGGCTCTGGTTGAACACAGAGCGACACATGGACAACGTGGCGTGATTGGACGCTGGCAGGGTGCGTCCGGTTGATCCGACCGGCGCGTCCTGGTCAGCCCAAAAAGTGCCCAGTGAAGGGGTACAATGGCTCTATTTTCATGGGGGCTATAAATAGAAGCCTTGGTCAGCTTTGGCTGAGAGCTGAAGAGGTGAGAGCACACTAGAGCCTTAGTGGCTTAAGTGGTAGTGCTTGGGAGACCTCCATCTCACATATGCTTGATAGTGATCATCCGATTATGTGAGAGAGCGATTCTAGTGCAATTGCATCATGAGGTTGCATCGAGTGGCACTAGGTGATCGAGTTACAAGCCGGTGTTGCTTGTTACTCTTAGAGGTTGCCACCTCCTAGACGGATTGGTGGTGATCTTTGTCAAAGCCCGCAGGAAGCTTGTGCGGTGCTCCAGAGAAAGAGCTTTGTGAGGGGCATTGTGCTCACCCCGCGAGAGCCACGAAGAGCAACTCTAGTAGAGCGAGACGCGAAGGGTGATAAGTGGTCCGATCGGGTTAAGTGCTAGAGCTTGTGATAAGCACTCTACATGGGAGAGTGTGACTTGCGGGTCACCACTAGCAAGAGGACCGGTGGTAACCTTGGAGCTTGTCTCAATAGGGACTAGTGTGTTGGCAAGCACGTGAACCTCGGGATAAAAATCATCGTGTCATCCTTGTATTCCCATTGGTTTGCATCCTCGTTACACAAGCTTGTAATTATTTTCATATACATTGTGCTTGTGTAGTTGCTCTTGTAATTAGTTAGCTTGTGTAGCTCACTTGTTATCTTCTTGCTTGTGTAGCATAGAAGTAGCTCCCTCGCGTGGCAAATTTGGTTTGTGTAACCTTGTTAGTCACATTGCTTAGTTTGTGCAGCTAAGTATTTGCGCTCTCTAATTTGGCATTGGCTGCCTTGTTATTGAGCATTGCTAGTGAGCTTAGGTGGATTTGTGCTTTTGCTTACTAGCAAGTGTAGGAGCTCCCCCGTTGCTTGAAATACTAGTGGCATAGGTTTGTGTGACCTTGCTTCTAGAATTGATTAGGTGAACTCTAGCTAGCCCAACACCTTAGTTGCTTAATTAGGATCTTTCCAAGGTGCTAGAGAACATATATAGAGGGGTGTAGTCTTGGCTAGACTGATTGTTTTAATTCCACATTTGTTTCAGTTAGCCGGCTCGATTAAATTTAGAAAAGACTATTCACCCTCCTCTAGTCTGCCATCTCGACCTTTCAGTCGGGCGAGACGGAGCCTGCGACCAAAGCGTCGGCGAACAAGAGCCCGTGCCCAAGGGGTCGAGCAAGTCAGAGCTCGCACACAAGGGGTCGGGCGAGTAGGAGCTCGCACCCAAGGAGTCGGGTGAGTCAGAGCTCGCACTCCGTAAGACTGCAATGGTAATAGTGAAGTGTAGACTGTCTTGGCTGTGAATCTGAGGATGCTTGTGGTTGTTTGAGCACTTGGTAGCACATACTAGCTTAAGCATTGTGTCCCCCTTTATAGTATGGCTTTTCCTATACTCAAATTCAAGATATAAAAGAATCTTAAACCTCTTTTGAGTTTGAAGTCATCTATATTTGTAATTGGGGGCTCCTCCCGTACACAGATGACACACATATAGAATATCAAAACTGGAATGATAAAAAAAATACAGCACATATCCAGCCAATATAAACAACTTAGAAAGTACAACACTAGTAGAAGACGCGCGCGCGAGGGCACGTAGGCGGGCAGCAGGAAACATTTTGAAGACGGAGGAAATATGCTGGATGTATGAAAAAAAACACAAGAATACCAGTTTGAGCATGGTACTTAGTAGTTCACATCCAAACATTTGTACGTAGTTCTTTGAGGAATGAATGGAGAGTGGTTAAGTAAACAGCTGGCACTTTCCTTTCCCCAATATCTGCACACAGCTGGTACATGGTAGCAACATGGAGACTAATTAAAAAAAGGGCATACCCAGTGCAGAGAGCTCCCGCTCTGTGCGGGGTCTGGGGAAGGGTGTCAGTGGCAAGTCTTACCCTCGCCTATGCAATGCGAGGAGACCGCGACTCGAACCTAGGACCTTCCGGTCACAGGCGGTAAGACTCTACCACTTGCACCAGGCTCGCCCTTCAACATGGAGACTAATTACCTTACAATATTAAAAGCTAAGTGTAGATGACTAACTTTGGAGAACTGAAGAGGCATGTTGCAAGCATCATCAAAGCAAGGGAAGATCACACATGCTTGTATATTGAAATACGCTAGATTAATGGAACAGGAATAATTCAACCATTACTTTTCTATTCTTGCACTCTATAATTCTACTAATATTACATAATCAATGAGGGGCAAAAACACACAGCAGCAGCCAGTCAGCTTTCCTCACCAGGAAGGTAGCTTAGTAAAAGTTCATCAGATATTCAGATATCTTTTTCAAACTTGGTGCCCATCAGCTTCTTATTCCGCGGCATTGTCCTATTGCAAACTTGGGCAATCGTGCATCGCGCTACAACCGCCCCGCCGCCGAGCAGCAGCCGGCCTCATCGACCCTACCCAAGGCCCAGACCTAGCCGCCGCCGCCGCCATAGATGCATACGCAGCAGCAGTACCAGCAGGCCCCGCCGCCACCACAGCAGCCGCAGCCAAAGCCGGCGGCGGTCGTGGGGATGGGGGCGGGGGCGGGGGCGAGGGCGATGGGGCGCATGCTGGGGTGGCCCATGGAGGACGTGCATGCGACCTACACCTCCGGCCGTGAGCTCTCCTTCTCCTCCACCTCCTTCGCATCCTTCTCCTCCTCCTCCTCCTCCACCACCTCTGCCTCCTCCTCACCCCACTCCGCTTCCCCGCCGCCCGCCACGATGCCACCGCCACAGCCATAGGGCCCGTGCAAGGCGCTGGCGGTGCTATGGGACCACGTGGGCTCCATTTCTAGCCTCTCGCTCTATGGGGAGTTCCTGCTCAGCGCGTCCATGGGCGGCGACATCATGTCATGGCAGCAACCCGACCTATGGCGCTTCACGCGGTTCGGCCACGATGAGAACGGCGGCTCTATCAAGGCGCTGGTAGCCACGGGTGGGAGGGTCTTCTCTGCGCACTAGGACAGCCTCTGGATCAAGCACGCTGATAGCATCTCCTGCCTCGCCGTCGTCGCCACCATGTACAACGCCACGCTGCTCTACTTGGGCTCCTAGGACCGCACGCTCAAGGTCTGGCGCATC
Organism: Miscanthus floridulus; assembly: GCF_019320115.1. Taxonomy (NCBI): domain Eukaryota; kingdom Viridiplantae; phylum Streptophyta; class Magnoliopsida; order Poales; family Poaceae; genus Miscanthus; species Miscanthus floridulus. The sequence goes on along the minus strand of NC_089589.1, from coordinate 55,441,432 downwards.
GCTGACCTCAAGTGCCTCGAGTCCATCTGCGCCCATGACGACGCCGTCAACGTTGTCACCGCCGATGCCGGCGTCATCTACTCCGGCTCTACCGATGGCCGTGTCAAGGCATGGGAGAAGGGCAAGGCATCACATTTCCTCTAGGGCATCCTCATCACCCTCGATGGCATGTCCTGGAACGCGCTCGCTGTTGCCGCCGCCGGCTGCCAGGTCTATGCCGCGGGCTCCGACGGCCACGTGGCTGGCTGGGACCGCCTCGGCAGTAGGACCGCCGCGCGCTGGACCCTCATGTGTGATGTGAAGGCGCACGACATGGCAGTGCTGTGCCTCTGTGTCGTCAGGGACCTGCTCTACACCGACTCCGCCGACAAGACCATCGGCCTATGGCGCCGATAGAGCGGTGGCAACCTGGCCAAGGTGGGCATCATTGGAGGCCACGAGGGCCCTGTAAAATGCATCTAGGCATCCTAGTGCAGGCTCATTAATGAATGCATGGTCTACAATAGGAGCCTTGACAAGACCATCAGAGCTTGGTGGGTGCCCGATGCTTTGCAGCATGACAATGGCAACGAGTAGCAGCAACAACAAGAAAAAAGCTTCAAGGATCAGAATCAGAATGAGAAGGCTTCTTTGTTCTTGAGATGAAACGTGTCTTTTTCAAATTTTGAAATGGATTGATTGAGATTGCTCAGGTCTAGTCTATATTTTGGATTGTTTGATTGACGGTGCCAGACTTGGGTGGTTTTCTATATTAGATTAGATGGAGGGGGAGAACAAACATACAAGGATAAATGGATAACACACAAAGGTAGCCATAGAGTGGGTATAATTCTATAAATGGTTGTATAATGCATTCTGATTCTCCTTTGATATAGGTTTTGATTAAATTGAAAAAGGCTCAATGACCTTATTTGTGAGTTATGATGTGAATTCCTGAATCAAACTACTAGTATTTGCTATGGATGATGATGAACATTTCAGATTTGCAATGAGAAGCAGCAGCAAGGAAATAGCTTAAAGGATCAGAATTAGAATGAGAAGGCTTCTTTGTTCTTAGATGAAACAGTGTCTATTTCAAATTTCAAAATGGATATATTGAGATTACCTGTCGTGTGTCATGTAACCAAAGACAAAGTCTACAATGTTCTAGCTAGCTGGTAGACTATTCTAGGGTGTCCACGTATGTTCTATTTAGTTGGTGCGTTAGATAAAATTCCACGACTCAGATGAAGAGCGTCACAATCAGTCTTTCATCGTGCATTCGGCAGTGGATAGATGAAACAAGTGGATTCATTCAATGAAGTAGGGCTTCCCTGGTGATTGTACGTGACACGCAAATGGACGGTGGCGCGCAGCAGGGGACGGTGGATTCTCCGCATGCATGGCCGGTGCCTAATCATGGTGGTCAGCACGCATGCGTGCATGCTGCTGGGGCCTTGCTTGCTTTGCATGCATGCATAAGCTTTTGTTTGTGTGTGCGGGTGCACTGCTGACACTTGCTTGCTTGTATGCTTGCTGCTACTACGTGTGTGCATCTGTGAGCTGTGGGTGAATTTTCCCCCTACGCCTCCTTCCTCCCTCTCTCTGCTCTCGACCTCCTCTCTCTTTGCCTCTCTCTCCACGCGGCCGCACATCTAGGCAGATAGGATGAGGCGGCAGCGCACCGGCTGGCCAGGCCGGCCAATGGCGTGGGGGGCCCGGCGGCGCCTCTCTCTCTTCCTCTCCATCTCCCTCTCTCCAGATCTGCGGCCGCATCGGTCGGCCTCTGGTGCACCAGCTGTCAGCGCCGTAGAGGCTTATCGAGGGATTGCTAGCTTGCATTGATAGGTCACTATTCAGCTTAGCACACTCTATAAATTGTCATGCCCTATTGAGTGAGAACAGAACAAGCTAGCTACGTAAAAACTTAACCACAATAACAATTGCAAAGGACCTTGCATCACAATATAGCTGGTATAGGAATTGCGCCGCTATTTATTTGGTGAATGTAAGAAATAACTTAATCATGCGTAGTCAAGTTGTGGATAGGCCCTATGCCCTCGAAATTTGAATAATTCGCAAAACTTGAATATTTATTCAACTCTTCTTATTTCAACAACTATCTCAGGGCCTCTCGTAGGGTAGCGGGTGCATTACAAGGATATACAATATGATTGATGCCACCATAATAGGAATTACGATAGCAAAGATGGTCATGGTGAGCTCATCTTCATCTAAGCACATCTTGAGAGTGTTAGCTTCTTGCTTCTGACAATGTAACCTAGCTCCTGCTTGATGTTTTCTTCGATAGTCTCTAGCTTGCAACACTTATCTCAGGCTTTTTCTTAAAATGTTGAAATAGGTTGGCATTTGAATAGGGGGCTTATGTTGGTGATTAGTGTTGAATGTGGAGTGTCTTGTTGTGAAGGGGGATATAGGCGATTAACGGCGGGTTTAGAGGGTGGGTGCATGCCATTATTGGTGGCACTGAGCAGCATTAAGGGCCGAGGGAATCAGGTTTGTGGGGGACAGCAGCGGCATCATTGGGCCAATGGAGGTGACATCATGAGCGGTGTCATGGGGCAGTGGTGCGACGTGCGGTGGGTGGCGGTGTAGAAGAGACAGCGGCGTGACGTTGAGAGGACGGCACTAGTGTGCGAGAAAAGGAGCGCAGGTGAGTGGGCACTGGTGGTGCGCGCGGCTTTAATTTACATGCGGTCTGCTGTGCGCTTTGTTGTTTGCATGGGTTTGGAGTAAATGTAGCTAACTCGGGCGCACCCAAGCAACCGTGAAGTGGAGGCGGCGTGGAAGGAAAACACTGGTGGGTCATGAGGTGGGGAGAGCATCGGCCATGGTGCGCTCCCTGCGTGAGCTTGAGTGGAGGGAGGAAAAAGGAGGGGAGAGGGGTTCGCTCGACGAGGAGGCGTGCGAGCGGTCGTGCCCCAAAAGAAGAAAAAGGAGGGGTCTGGTACGGGGGCGAGGGTGAGAATCGAGAGCCGACAGGGTGCGGGAAAAGGAGAGAAAAGTGAACAAGGCGAGTGTGGCAATTTAAGCGTTCCAATCACTCCAGACTACTCAAATAATAACTTTTCCACACTCACCGTCCTCATGCACTGTGCGCTTCTCCTTTTCCTGCCCTCTGGTCCGCTCTTGATCCTTGTCCTCGTCCTCGTACCAGACCCCTCCCTTCTTTCTTCTTTTGGGGACATGGCCGCCCGCATGCCTCCCTCGTCGGGCGAACCCTCTCTCCTCTCCTTTATTCCCCCCCTCCGCTCGCTTGCGCAGGGAGCGCGCCATGGCCGACTATATCCCCATAGTGTAAACCAGCAGTGTATCCCATCCATGTCGTCTCCACTTCTAGTGTGCTGCACCCCATCTCCGTTCTCCACTATAAGGTGCCCTTGGTCCTTGCTCTTCTTCTTCATCCCCATCCCTCTCGAATCTGAAGCAGAGCTATGAGATCCAGTTGTCATTGTGGAACTAGGTTCATCTGACAGAGGTGATGGTGTAATCTGAGAAGAGATCTGGTTTTTGAATAAGTTGAAGTCTACCATTGGTTAGTTTGGTCTTAGGGTTCACAATGTTTGACTTCTCAGTCTCCTGTTTCTAGATCTGTTGGTCATACGCTATATTTTGGATAAATATTATCTTGTTGTTTCTCTATTGCCCTCGTCTATCCCGACTTCTGGAGTAAGCCTTAGTTGTACTAGGTTGCTCTTAACCATGTAACTTTAAATCCCGGTGTAATTTAGTGTTCGACGCCATGTAATCTTTCGTGTAATTCTAGATTTATGAAATGTGTTGTAGCTTCATCTAAGAGGAGTGGATCCTAATTCACTCTTTTGTAAACCCTCATGTTACGAGACGTACTTGTGTTGTAGTTTTTGCTCTTTCCACCTATAATGTAATCCTAGCCAATGTTATGCTTTGAATCTAAGTGTGTTAGTTGCTTGAGCCCAACTCCATCAAATACTTCTTTCCACTAACATGTCATTGATTTGCTGGCCTAGAATATGCACCATGTAATGACAACCAACCTCTATGTTCATTTACAACATTATAATGAAAAAATCCATGTTACCTTTCTTTCCCATATTTTTCTATTTAATATACCAAATAGACTAACCTTTCGTAGCAATGCGGTGAGAAAACATATTAGACATATGAGCTATATTTTCTAAGATTTTCCCTATACCAAACACACCACCCGCAGTGAAACACGGGCAGCAGTGGCTAGTAAACATAAAGACGCAACACTATATATTGGGCTATACATAAAAATCAGTGCAGGAAGCAAGTAGTAAACAGAAAAAGCCAACATGCATGCATGTACTTTTGCTGACATCATCAATATGCAACAGCGTTTGAAAGTTTAAAAAGTTGTATTTCCTAAAACGAATCTCAAAATTAAATTCCGATTGTACCATTCTGTTTCTTACGATAAATCCTTCAAAATAAGATCCCACATGGATATATTTAGAAAAACAAAGTATTATATAATATTTTTCTCAGAAAAGATAGAACTTTTTTTTGAGAAAAGATGGAACATTTTTATTGAGCAGATATGGTGTTCAAAGTCCCTATAAATTTTTTTCTAAATTAAAAAATATATATTTTAGACATAAAAATACATTATATAAAGAAAAAAATTATTTTGTTAAATCCCACACAAAAATATAATCATAGAAATCTCATTGATAGCGTGAACGTAACAAAATACATTATAATACATCACGTATATATACTACATTAGCATCACAACAAAAAACATAAGAAAACACAAAATAATAAAAAGAACATCAAATATATACTATATAAACATCATATAATACATCGTAAAACATCACATGTATACTACATAAATATCATAAAATATATCATAGAACATCACATACTACGTGAACATCACAAAAATACATCATAAACATGACATGTATACTATGTGAATATCATAAAATATATCCTAGAACATCACATGTATACTACGCTAACATCACCTCTCAATAAAATACAAAAATTAAAAGAGTAAAAACAACCTTAAGACTACCTACAGTGTATTGTTTTGCCGATGCTTCAAACCTCATTTTTCCTTTGAGCCTCGATGCCACACACTCTAGGGTGGAATTGAAGCATCGAAAAATCAAGCATCGGGGAAAGTTCATGCATCGATGCTTGTCTTGTGAGAAAAACATGGCCCCACTTGTAGGTGACTTGAGGAGATGAGACATGCTACTAGCACCCTGTTCGCTTGTTGATTTTAGCCAGGCTTATTCAACTAGCTAATAGTATTTTTCTCTCACAACAAACCAGCACCAGCTAGCCCAAACCAGCTCTTTATGAAAATGGAGCACCGATGTGGACTCAAATATTTGAGCATCGGAACACTGTGGCTAGTCTAATAGGAAAACAAACAAGGAATAAAATAATAGAAGAAAAAAATATATAAAAATAAACTATCTAGTGTGAGTGTGGGCCACCATCTACAGCTCCAGACACACCATGCACTAACTATATAGCCTATATCTAGTAACCCATCAACGAGCAAGTAAAACATAAAATAAAAAATAGAGTAAAAGAAAAGAAATATAAGAAATATTAGAAAATAAACAGAGGAAAACAACCACCCGAGGTATAGAAAAATAAAATAAATAAATAACTTAGACAAAGAAGACAAAAAATAAAAAAATCACTTATATACTACACAGACATGATATATATCTTATGTAAAAAAATTAAAAATAAAAAGATAAAACTAATTCGTAGAGTAAATTAAAGAAAGAAACGTAAACAGAAAAGAAAAAGAATACATAGAAATAGAAATAAAAGAAAAACAAAAAATGAAAATAATTAATTAGAGTAAAGTAAATAGAAATAAACAAAAGTTTAGTAAATAAATAAAATGGAGAGAAGAATTAAAGACCATAGAAAAAATATAAAAGGAAAGAGAAAAAGAAACAAAGCTAGAAAAGAAAACCAAAAAATATTAAATATAAATATAAAAGGGAAAAATAATAAATAGAATAAACAGATACTAAAAGGAAATAAATATATAGAAAAAATAGAAAAAGCTAACGTCATGGAGGACCTACGTGAATCTAGCCACTCCATAAGCTAGCGTACCTGTACGTCCTACGCGTCGACAGAGTCTGCTTCGCTACATGATGTGACTAAGTAAAAAAACGGTTTGTAGCAATGGAATAAATTTTTTTGTAGGGGCGACGATTGATTGAGCCGCATCTTACAGTGGCGTGCTCGGAAGCCTAGAGACTAGCCGTCCCTACAAATGAAACAGCAGGGGCGGCTGGTGATACGAGCCGCCCCTATAAATGGGTCGGATTTATAGGGGTGGCTCACTCACCAGCCGCCCCCGGTATTGCTATTTGTAGGAGCGGCTGGTGATTAAGCCGCTCCTACAAATGCCCGCATATAAATACCTCCGATTTATAGGAGTGGCTCAATCACCAGTCGCCCCTATAAATGACCCACATATAAAGCAAACTGCAGCATCTTCTTCCTCCTCGGGTCACTCGTCCAACCCGTGAAACAAAGGTGGAGAGGCCTTGGGCACCTCCCAAAAATTGCTCAACTAAGGGGGAAGATTTTGGTCTTAAATCCTTTGGTGGAGAGATTGTAGACGGTAAGAAAATGCTATTCCACACTTTTTTTTTGAAGTTTTAATGGTTGGTTAGTGAGTAATTAGAGTTTTGCTTTTCTCTCTCTTCTATGATGCTTGAGCTACTTATGACGCAAATTAGACCCAAGTTTTCAATGTACTAGGGTAAATTAGGGAGGGGAACAAGATCATACCCTTATTTGGTCCATGTTTCTTGATTTTAGTGAACAATTAGTTAGTTTTATGGATGTTTCATGTGCATGTAGATTTAGATCTAGGGTTTGGTTTTTTTATTAATTTTGGTTTTGTAAATTTGTGTTTGCATGAAAGATATTGGGTAAAATATAATTGTTGCTAATTGTTGTCTTTAAAATTGTTTATTGTAATCAACAAATATGTATTTTAATTATTTATGGATAAATGGGTCATTGATAATTTTTCTTCTACCATGGTGTGTTTGTATGCTTCATGTAATTATATTTGATTTATATTCATATATATCTAAATTATATACAATTATTCTCAAGTAATTATTAATTTGATTCATTTTTATATATATCTGAATAAGTAGTCCTTTAATGTTTGTTTTGTTGTTGTTGTAAAAGATGGAGTACAGGAACTCTTGGATGTATGGTTCATTAAGGTTCAAGGCTGGTTTCCGTGAAGAGGTGGATAAATTTATTGAAGCCGCAAAGAAGCATGCAACGACATTGATAGAGAATAAGGATACAATTATGTGTCCCTATAAAGATTGCAAGAACCGTATGGCATGGACAGATGTGACTATCATTAGATCATATTTGATTATGTGAGGATTTATTGAGAACTACACAGTGTGGATTCATCATAGTGAAACGGTTATTGTTAACGACGAGGATGAGGAGGAATACAATGACGAAACGCTAAAATCCCTATCATAATATTCAGCAGAGCTTGATGCACGAATGGATTCGGAGTTTGGCAATGAACAAGATGGTGATGCTAGTGGTTGGGATGGTAACGACAAAGATGGGGCCAATAATGATGGTGGAGCACATGTCGGTGATAAAGATGATTTGAAGGACATGATTTGAGCCCTTGGACCAGAGATTTTAGTAAATAGTTTGAAAGGTCTAGAAAATTTGGAAAGGGTGACAAAAGCATCGAAGGAGATTGTGTATGATGTTGAAAAGGGTTGTCCGACACATTGGACATTGCTACATTTTGTGCTTGAGCTACTCATCCTGAAGGCTAAGTACGACTGGTCAGACTGTAGTTTTAATGATCTATTGCATCTCCTATCATGGGTGATGCCACAACCAAACTCAGTTCCCGCCAACACATACCAAGTGAAGAAGGTCATACGTCCATTAACAATGGGGGTTGAAAAAATCCATGCATGCCCCAACCACTATATACTTTTTTGTGGCGAAATGTTCAAGTCACTGGATAAATGTCCCCGGTGTGGGGCCAGCCAGTACAAGAACAATGACCTTTACGGTGGGGACGAAGCCTCCACAGGGAAAAAGAGGAATAAGAAGAGTACAAAAAAGGTGGTACAAGAATCTCAGCCCCAGAGGACACACCATTAAGCAATGATGCAAAGCAGAGAAGAATTCCTACCTTGGTAATGTGGTACCTGCCAGTGACCGACCGCTTGAGACGTATCTTCCTAAACCCTAAAGAAGCCACACTCATGACATGGTGGGATGATGAGCGCAAGGTGGATGATGATAAGATTGCACACCCGGCTGATTGTAGTCAGTGGCAAAGGTTCGATGAGAAGCACAAAAAATTCAGCGATGATCCAAGGAATATACATTTTGGCTTGAGCACCGATGGAATGAATCCCTTCAATGATAGGATGAGTGACCACAACAGTTGGCCAGTGATCTTGACCATGTACAACATCCCAACGTGGTTGTGTCAGAAGAGAAAGTATCTTCTCCTCACTATTCTTATTTCTGGCCCTAAACAACTAGGCATTGATATAGACATGTTCCTCGAGCCTTTTATGCAAGAAATGGAGAGGCTATGGAGGCATAGGGAGCCGATGTACGATGCATTCCGAAAGGATGACTTCATATGTAGAGCAATAATATTTGTTACTACCAATGATTACCCCACGTTGTTTGCTTTGTCTGGACAGATCAAAGGGAAGATGGGATGCTTGGTTTGCTTGGATGGTACTACATGGGTGTACCTAGATGCATCCAACAAGATAGTTTACCTAAGGAAACGACGCTTCTTAAAGACAAGTCACAAGTACCGTAGCAAATTGTTCTTTAGATTTTATGACAACATCTCGGAGATTGAACCCCCTCCAGAGAGACATCAAAACGGAGAACACATGTACAGAATGGTGAAAAACATATGCGTCATCTATGGAAAGAAGAATCCGGATGGGATGAATAGAGATAGAAGCACACCTCCTGTCGAAGGCGGCTTTCAAGAAACAATCGATATTCTTTCAGTATCTACCTTATTGGCTAGACTTGGAGATCCCCCATGCCATTGATGCTATGCACGTGTAGAAGAATGTCTTTGAGAGTCTCATTGCTACCTTGATGGACACAGGCAAGTCAAAGGGTGGTCTGAAAGCACGAAAAGACATGGTGCAGCTAAATGTGATGCCACAGCTGCACCCGGTACCTGAGGCTAATAGAAAACACACTCTGCCCACGATGTGCTTCAATCTAACACTAGACGAGAAGAGAGCTATATGCACTTTCCTGAGGGGGGGTCAAAGTCCTGACTAGGTTTTTCAGCAAATGTGAAGAAGCTAGTGTCGATGAAGGGCTTGTCAATAACACACTGCAAGGCTCATGATTGTCATGTGATGCTGACAGTGTTTCTACCTATTGCAATCAGGGCTATAAAGCTAGAGTTCTTGAAAATTGCCATCACCAGCATGTGCTACTTCTTTTCGAAGATCTCATAGAAGACGATCGGCAAGCAAGAGCTGAGTGACCTACATGAATTTATGGTGGAGACACAAAACCAACTAGAGATGTGTTTACCTCCTACTTTTTTTGATATAATGCCACATCTCATGATTCATATGGTTCATCAGATACATGCGTTGGGCCCTTGCTACTTGCATGAAATATGGTCCTACGAGCGGTTCATGTTGGTTCTAAGTCGATACGTGCATAATTGAGCATACCCAGAGGGCTCCATGATAGAGGATTATAGTATTGAAGAAGTCATCGAGTGCTATCAAGAGTATCTAAAAGTATAGAAAGGGATCGGTAAACCTGATTCTTGTCATAAGGGTAGGCTGGCTAGGAAGGGCACCAGTGGTAGAAAAGTGTTCATCGACCATGATTACAAAGAGGTGAGTCAGACGTATTACAGTGTCTTACAGAGTACACAACTGATGCAACCGTACATTAATGAACACTTGGCTATCATTATGGCGGAGAGAAATGGCCGTTCGGATGATTGTGTCATGAAACAACACAAACAACGACTAACTACATGGTTGAAGGACCAAAACATACCGTCTAGAGAAACCATAGACTCTATTACCATCAGTAGGTTGGCGGAGGGGCCATCGAGACAAGTGACATCTTGGAATGCTTATGACATCAATGGGTATATGTACTATACCCACGCAAAGGATAGTAAATATGTGAACTAAAATAGCGACATCCGAATAGAGGCCCTCGATGGATTGGGGCGAAAGATCCAATACTTTGGCATCATTGAAGAGATATGGGAACTTGACTATGTAAGGGATATAACGGTGGCCCTGTTTTGATGCCGCTGGATTAAACAACACTAGCTGAATGAGATCAGATTGAGAGTCCTAGACCTCGAGATTCTAGGCTACCAAGATGACCCTTGGGTGCTCGCTTCACGTGTCGCACAAGTTTTCTATATGACTGATCCACAAAGTAACCTCCCCCTGAAGAATAAGACAAAGCACGTGGTTGCCTCCGGGAAACAGCACATTATTGGAGTTGATGGCGTGGACGATGTTGAAGCTTACAATAACTACGATGAGATGCCGCTATTCACAGACTTTCCTAAGAAGATTAGTGTTGTGGAAAAGAACCTACCCAAAGACATATTGCCATTGGAATGAAAAGGTGTCAAGAGGAAAGTCGTTACAACAGGCTAGCTAGTTGTTGAACGTGGAGTGTTTGTGTAAGTGTGTGTTTGTAAGACTTCATTTATGCATGCGTGTGAGACTATATATTTATGTATGTGTGTAAGACTACATATTTTTGTATGTGTGAGACTAAATTTATGCATGTGTGAGACTACCCTTTACAACATCTAGATGAATCTGTTTCAACATCCACTCTATTACTACTAAAACTTTATGAAATCACTTGACACTTTTATGAAATGAAGAAATGGCCAAAATAAAAGTAGGAGATCTTGACGAGTTATACAACTTTTATATTCATCACCTTTACAGCTAAAATCATTTAGTTGTTGAAAATCAGGTTTGAAGCTGTTATTTTCTGAAATTCAAAATTTGAACTGTTTAAATTTTGTCAAAAAAAGATGACAAAAATAAAAGTTGTAGATAGTGATGTGTTCAACAATTTTTATATTCATCACCTTTACAGCTGAAATAATTTATTGGTTGAAAATAAGGTTTGAAGCTGTTATTTTCTGAAATTCAAAATTTGAATTATTCAAAATTAGTGACAAAGATAGATGACTAGACTAAAATGATAGAGCATGATTTTTGAAAATTTTAGAAAAAAAACCATCACATTTGGAGTTAGTATGAGGGAGAAAAACTAGTTACAAGTTTCGGCCACAGATTAGAAAGAGAAATCACACTTGTTCATCATGAACCGTTGTGATTTTTCTTTTTAATCTCTGGGTAAAATTTGTAACTAGTCTTTCTCCCTCAAACTAACTCCAAATGTGATGATTTTTTTCCCTAAAATTTTCTAAAATCATGCCCTATCAAGTTACTATTTTGATTTGGTCATTATTTTTATTTGAGAAAGTTTGAGCAATTCAAATTTAAAAAAATAACAAGTTCTAACGAGATTTTCAACCATTAAATGATTTTAGCTGAAAAAGTGATGAATAGCAAAGTTGTATAACTTATCAAGATCTACAACTTTTATTTTCATCATTTCTTCATCTAACAAAGTGACAGTAAACATTGTTCCCAAATCAACATGTTTCTCGTATAGTTCATGAAACTATGAGTCATATGTGAATTTGTTAACAATGTTTACTAATACTTTGTCACATGAAGAAGTGACCAAAATAAAAGTTGTAGATAGTGATGAGTTCAACAAGTTTCATGTTCATGACTTTTATTGTTGAAATCATTTAAGGTTTTAAAATCTTGTTTGAAGTTGCCATTTATTGAAATTCAAAATTTCAACAATTCAAATTTGGTCAAATGAAAATATGATCAAAATAAAAGTTGTACATATTGATGAGTTCTACAACTTTGGTATTCATTAGTTTTTTAGCTGAAATCATTTACTCTTTCAAAATATTGTTTCAAGTCAAAATTATTTGAATTTCAAATTTTGAATCGTTCAAACAAAGTCACATGACAAGATGACCAAAATAAAAGTTGTACATGTTGATGTTGATGAGTTATACAACTTTTATGTTTACAACATTTCCATTTTATTTCATTTAATATCATAAAATTATAGTCAAAGTTTTAAAATTCAAATTTTTTATTTTTGTTTTTTTTGTTTTCTATATTGTTTTGACTACAATTGTTTTTATATATATTTCTGCATATATAGAATAATATAAAATATTATATTTGTGCATATATACAATTGTTTTTATATTATTTTGTGTTTTTGTGGTATAAAAAATACAAATTAATAATTTAATAAAATAGAAAATATTTGTAGGGGCGGCTGGATCAGGAACCGCTCCTACAAATCGTCCTGAGTATAAAAACATGGGCGCACGGGTGAAAATGTGTTGGGCGCTCTCTTCTTTCTCCCTTCGTCGTCAAGCTGCCTAACTTTTCCCCCGGCTCCCCGCCACCGTCGCTTCCCGGACCTCTCCCGACGCCCGCGCCCCCTCTCTGCACCCCCAGATCTGTCCCGACGCCCACGCCCCCTCTCCGCACCCATGCGCCCCATCTCCACGGTGGCTAGGGTTTTAGAGCCCCCGGCCGCCGCCTCCTCCCCATCTCCGTGCCATCCACATGCACGACTCGGTCTGCCGCTGCCTCGTTTTCGACCTTGAGGTGCCACGGGCCTGCTCCCCGCCCTCTCGTGGCCTAGGTGTGTTGGCGTCCGTGCTCCCTCCCACGGCGAGCAGCCACGGTGCCCAAGCTCTCCGACGTCCGCACTCCTTCCCTAGCGTCCACACCTCCAATGGCGGGTGGCCTAGCTGCCCGTGCTCTCCGGCATCCGCGCTCCTCCACATCTTCCCCTACGCCTAATAGGTTCAGATCCACCACTACTGCTGCTCGCTGCTTGCTGCTCCATCACTTGCTCCTAATGCTTTACCTAATGTGCATTGCCTTGAATTACCTGTTGGTCCGTAGTATTCCGATCACTGTCATACAGGTTTGCCTGTTGTTGGGTTTAGCGAGTTTACATTCTATCCAGACCATTTAGAATTACAATTAGGGAACAAAATGTTGCCCTGCTGGTGTTTTGAGGACTGATTAATATTACTTTTAAGACCTGACTATTGTTGTAGGGTTGCTCTATTTGTGAATGCTTATGTGCCTTGGTTTGTCAATGCAATCCTAGTAGCTCATGAGAAGGCAGCTATGACATTGTATAGACCAACCTCTTTAGGCTTGCTTGACAGATAAATTTTTCCACCGAATTATGGGTCAGCAGCTAAAAAATTATGTGTCATAGCTTTAGAAAAATTACATTAGCATGTTTCTATGAGTTGTTGTCTTGACTAATTGTTGTTGCCTTTTAGAAGATGCATTATCAAAGGCTGTTTAGTTGATGGTGTGTTGTGTTTCATGCAGTGATTTCAAGATGAAAGGTCAATCTCATTTTAAGACTAGATTAGCAATGTTGCAGTGTCTTACTACATATGTTTTGGAGCAAATGAGTTTATGGTGCCACGCTTTCATAGTTTCAGCAATGTGTAGGGTTAACTTATATGCTAATATTACTATTTTTACATCCTAGGACTCAATGTAATTTTTTCCAAATCATAGTGTAGTTTTAGTATTTTTTGTTGGTGTAAGTTTTTGTTTGAGTTTTATGAATTGTGCTTAGGTGATCAACCTTATGCAATGAAAGATAGCTGATTTGTGTTCTTTTGCATATTCTCTACTGCTTATTCTTTATTTTTTATTTTTTTGATCTTTTTTATGTGCTATCTAAACTGTGCTCATTTCCCTTGTTCTGTCTTGAGCATAGCAGTTCTGATTCTTTCCTATATTCTTAGTTCACTTTAGATTTTTAGGATTTAAATGGTTGAAATTTTAGTAGGTTGTTTCTGTTGTCAGAGTTTGGTTTAGTTTGTAGGAAAGTTGACTACAGTTACTTTATAGTAGTTAACTGTTAGAGTTTCAGTTTCTCAATATTGTTGTATTTGTTTTCTTTTGGGTAGTGCAGCAGCATGTGTTAAGTTTTGTTAATTATCATATTTTGATCTAGCAAATGGGTTGGTTATAGAGTTATCTAAGTGGCTGCTGCTCTTAACTTCAGTTTAGTTATCGATTGAGTTCTCCATATTTTGACTGAAATGTGGCAATCCAGCTTTTGATCTGCAGATCAAAATTTGGTAACTAAAATGTGAAAATCTGGTTGATAGACAAAGTCCTCTCTAGCTGCTGGCTCAACTTGGCTCAACTGCTGACTGCTACACTGTTGGCTACTACTTCTATACTATTGTCCTACTACTACTACTACTACTACTACTACTACTACTACTACTACTACTACTACTACTACTACTACTGTTCTACTACTACTCTATACTACTCTAGTGTTGGCTGCTGCTCTGCCCTCTTCCCTATACTACTAAGTGGCTCCTGCTATACTACTATCCTACTACTCCTCTACTACTCTCAACTGCACTACTAAGTGGCTCTACTCGTGTACTACTCCTGCTATACTACTATTCTACTACTACTCAACTACTCTCTACTCTACTACTACTATACTACTCTCTACTCTACTGCTATACTATTGTCCTACTACTATCCTAGACTACTCTACTCACTGCTACTCTTAACTACTGGCTGCTACACTTCTCTACTCCTCCTCTACTCTACTCCTCTACTATTACTCTATCTACTATTACTCCTCCTCTACTCTAATCCATTATTTACCACATCTAAGTTACCAGATTTTGATCTGTAGGGGTCTTCCAACCATGTGGCAGCAGTCAACTCCTATCCTCTATGTTTGGGAAGCAGCAGCTACTTTTTTTACACCTTTTCCTCTCTATGTTTGTTAAGCAGCTGTTGCTTTTTTTTGCCAATTCTCCCCTCTCCTCTCCACTCCTTTGTGTTTGCCGATGATGAAATTGTCTAAGTCCATACATTATATGGAATATGAGCTGATGATCAAGAACTTGTGAGGAACTTGGCATCATTAGTAGCCGCCCCTATATTACCTTCTCCTCTCTTCTCTATTATGATGCCTTGATGCTCCAAGCTCAAGATCAGATGATGATTGACATGTTTCTGAGGCCTCTACTACTGCTACTACTTGTTTTTTGATATATTGTTGTTTTATAGGACTACTTTGGTTTATAGACCTTTTTGATTTCTTATACCTTCTTGCATACCTAAAGCACACTTTCTTGCATCTATTAGAACAAAGCGCGAAATAATGTCGCGGACACTAGACAGTGCAGCTCGATGCCCCGAGCATGATGAGCAGCCAACCTATGTGGAGCAAGCACTAGAGGACTAGCTTACTCCAGAGCAGTTCGATAATGAGGTAGAAAAGGATCTAGAAGTGATGCTTACTTAGGAGCAGTGTGACGAGGAGGAAGGGGGAGCAGAAGGAAGAGCAGGAGAGGCTGCTGAAGGTGAAGAAGTTGATGATGATGATGATGACTCAGAAGATGGATATGTAAGTCCTGAGGATCCTTTCCCATGTGAAGCCAGAAGGAGGCCAATGGAGGAAGATTTGGATAAGGATTTTGACCCGAACGAGGAGGTAGGGAAAAAGCCTTAGCTTGTAAATTTTGCTAAAGCTGTGGCTGTGTTACCTCTGCTAACACTTTGACCTGTCGTATATACAGGTTGCTCCTAAAACTCAGAAAATACGACGTCGATGTCCACGACATCTCGCTAGACAAGACAGAGTAGAGGAAAGGAGAGCAAAGGCAACAGCCACAGAGATAGATCACGATGCCTCTGCTCCACAACCTCAAGACACAACCACGACTACCAAGCCTAAGAGGAAACAAGGGGATAGAAAAGCAAATCAATATCCAAATAAGGCATGTTATGTGATAACGGAGGTCGGGCCAGTAGGGTAGATCCTTGAGCCAAAGAAATTAAGAGGATGATTCCGTAATGCAATCGTGGCCCTAGTAAGAGATAAATTAAACCCAGCAATCCCTAACTAGAAAGAGGTACAGAGAACAAAAAGGATGAACTATGGGATAGGCAGCTG
Organism: Miscanthus floridulus; assembly: GCF_019320115.1. Taxonomy (NCBI): domain Eukaryota; kingdom Viridiplantae; phylum Streptophyta; class Magnoliopsida; order Poales; family Poaceae; genus Miscanthus; species Miscanthus floridulus. The sequence goes on along the minus strand of NC_089589.1, from coordinate 55,425,295 downwards.
AAGCTCAAATTTAGATTTCTGGAGGGTAAGCATGAACTGGTAAAAAAATGCTTTTAGGATGATGGGAGAGTCATTTCGACGTTGGAGGTCGGAGCTCAACAAGAAGTATATCCAAAATGAGTTAACTCCCTTCAACGAGTTTGGCAACATAACTCCTAGTCAATGGGAGGAGCTCGTGGCTTAGAAGACTTCACCGGAGGCATTGGATCCCAGTGCCCGTAACACCGAGCTGGCAAAGAGGAACAAACACCACCATCATCTAGGCCCCGATGGCTACTATGCCAAGGAAGAGCAGTTTAGGAAGATGGAAAAGAGGCCACAGCTGCTAGTAATATCGATGTGATGAATTTGAAGGTACGCTCAAGGAATTGGATATATGCGAGGAGAACAGAATCATCCGGCGATAATCTTAAGTTTGATAAGCTGGAGACCCAAGAGGCAGTATCAAGGATACTAAAATATGCTGAAGACAAGGAGAAGGGCTCATTCAATCCTTCTAGAGAGAGGGACGAGCTTAACCTTGGCTTGGAAAACAAGGAGAACACTGAAAGGATCAAGATGCCCAAGAGGGGGAGGGTGAATTGGGCTAATTCTAAATTTCTTTGCAATAATCAAGTCCTACGGTTAGCCCAATTAACCCCTTGTGCCTAGAAAGTGTATCTATTGATCTAACGCACAAAAGTTTAGCAACCTATGTTCCAATCCTACTCTAGCATAGCAATTCTATGAATGCAAATGACAAGAATTGAATTGCTCAAAGTAAATGCTCAAAGTAAAGAGAGAAGGAGGAACACGGCGATGTTTTGCTGAGGTATCGGAGAGTCGCCACTCCCCACTAGTCCTCATTAGAGCACCCACGCAAGGGTGTAGCTCTCACTTGATCCGCGCAAGGATCAAGTGCTCTCTACGGGTTGATTCTTTGACACTCCGTCGCGGTGAATCACCCACAACCGCTCACAACTTGAGTTGGGTCATCCACAAGCTCCGTGGATGATCACCAAGCTCCCAATCACCACCAAGCCATCTAGGTGATGGTGATCACCAAAAGTAACAAGCACGAACTCTCACTTGACCATGACAAGCCTAATGAGAAGGGTGGATGCACACTTTGCTACTCTTGCTTCACTAATGAGGGCTCTCCTTGGGATTCTCAAATCTCAATCACCTTACTTGGACCTTGCTCTTCTTGGCACTCACAAACATGTTTCTTAGCTGTTGGAATGAGCAAAAGTACCCCCACACATGAATGGAGGTTGTATTTATAACACCGGCTAAAAAACAAACTGTTATGTGCCTCTGCGGGGTGACCGGACGCTCCGGTCATGTTGACCGGAGACTCTAGTCAGTATACCCTGAACTAAAAGTATATGCTCCAGTCATGTTGACCGGATGTTCCGGTCATGTTGACCGGACGCTCCAGTGTTTAAGTGGTGACCGGACGCGTCCGGTCACAATTTCCCCTCACTAGAACCTTACTGATGTCGACCGGACGCTCGACCCCCAGCGTCCGGTCACTTGCTGAGCAGCGTTCGGTCAGTAGCCAGAACCTGACCAGCATCCGGTTAGCACTGACTAGACACGTCTGATCAGGATTCACCCTCTCTGGGAGTCGATCGAACATTGGCCCTCAGCGTCCGATAACTTCACCTCTCAGCGTCCGATCACTTCTAGACAACTTCACCTTGATCAAATGAACTGACTAGACTCTGTGCTAGCATCTAGTCACACTGAAGCCAGCGTCCGGTCAGCATTTGACCCTCCATTCACTTCCAACTCTCGATCATACGTGAACGAAGTTTGCTCCATTGGATCTAAGGGCTATTTTGGAGCTACCTAGTGCTAGATTTAGCAAGTGTGCACCACACCTAACTCACTAGACTCACCTAGGTCAAGCTACTCATCCATACCCCCCTTAATAGTATGGCCAAAGGAAAAACAAAGTCCTAAACTACTCTAAGTGTCTCTCCAACTCCAATCAACACTTAGAACTAGTCCATCCTTAACCTTGTCATCCATCCTTTGAAAACCGAAATGATTTCCATCGTAGGGGCATGACAACCATGATTGCCCAATCGATCTCCATTGCCATGACCTAACTTAATTGCCTCTACAAAACACACATTAGTCATAGTAATCTTGTATTATCATTAATCACCGAAACCCAACTAGGGGCCTAGATGCTTTCAATCTCCCCTTTTTTGGTGATTGATGACAATACCACCTTCGAGTATGTGAAAGAGTTGAGGTTTTTAACATGCTTGGTTCATATAAGCTTTTGTCAATAAGAACAAACGACTTAGGCAAGCTTATATGACCCAAGCCAACATAATGTACTCCAAAGATATGAAGTAAGCATGAGTACAAGTAATAAAGCTCATTTGCATTGGAGTAAAATACGGAAGCAAAGCAAATGAGCATAACACAAGTGATATGACATATAAATAATTCAAAGTAGAGAGCACACATGTCACATATCACAATTACGTAAATATCATTATCACATAAATATAGTTTAATGCATGAAAGTAAACACACGACGAATGCATAATAGTGTATCACACATAAAAACCAAATGTAATAGATAAGCTAATAAGTAAGCTCCCCTTAAATGTCGCTCCCCTAAGTCTAACATAGTCGAACCCTCTCCCCCTTTGGTGTCAAACACCAAAACCTAAGGGTCAGTCGACGGGGCTACAGTGGACGAGCCGAGCGCTGAGGTACGTGGAGCGAGCTGGAACTAGGTGCCATCATCATCTGACCCTGAGCTCTGAGCAGTCTGACCCTCTGTAGCTGGTAGTGACGCTGAAGCGGTCTGGGTTAGAGCTAGGACTAGAGCTGCTGTAGACTGTGCAGGTATGACTAAAGCAGCCGACTCTGATGATGCCACCGAGGATGGGAGCGTCTTTGTCGTCGTAGTGATAGGTGTAGCTGTAGAAGGACCTGGGACATGTAGGTATGGTGGAGTAGGCTACCCTATCAACTTGCTGAAGGTCGCTCCAAGACTCCTGGAGACTGAAGTGTCTGCCACAAGCAGCGGCAATGTTTGAGTCGGTGTGAAGCCCGTTTGAAGTGGTGTGAACTACAGGGCTAGCACTGGCGAAGCAAACCACTGGGACACCTACTCTGTAGGTGAAGCAAACTATGCTGGTGGCTATCCCTGACTCTAAAGCCCACTAGACTATAACGCTAGAGTCATAGAAGTTGTGGTAGGCTGACCAATCTGGGGTGATGGCTGTGGCAGTGGAGCCTCTATAGCTGTCACAACATGTTGCATAAATCCAAGAAGTTGCTGCTGCATGAGGAGCTGCTACTGATGCATAGCCTACTACTGCTGTATGGCCTACTGTAGCTGCTGGATGGCCTGCTACAGCTGCTGGATGGCCTGCTGCTATCGCTAGAACTCATCCTACCGAGTCTAGAACTATGCGAAAGTAGCAGCTATCTCCTGAGACTAGCGAGTCTGATCCTGCCTCATTCGCTCAAGTATGGCAAGTAGAGCGGGGTCTGTCTGTGGGGCAGGTGGAGCTGAACTAGAGCTACCGGCCTCATGGTCATGTTGTCGTGGAGGCATCTAAGGAATGGCATGGTAGTCATCATCTGAGCTATCACTAGGGTCGCTCCCGACCATCCCCTCCTACTGAGCCTCTAACTGCTCCTCCTCTATAGCTGCAATGCCCCTGATGATCTCATCCTACTAGGCTACAGTCTCTGGCACATCTGGACGATGGCATGGCTGACTGGGTGGCCTCACTGCACTGTGGTGGAGCATCTGAGTCATGTTGTATGCAGGAAACTCTATCGTAGCACCATTGTACTTAGCTAGCATCTCAGGTGGCCTCATAGTAACTGCCCTGTGAATAAGAAAAGTGATCTAGTGGGCATATGGCAGTTGTCGATGACCTCTGAACCCCTCAGCAATAGTATCCTCCATCTCTGATAGAAGGAGATCCCAAATATCAAAAACGGTCTGCTACATCAGGGAGTTGATAAGCCATAGCTGTATGCAAGTCAAGCCCTCACGATACCCCATCCTCGGAAGCAGTGTCCTCCTCATGATAGCCTCAAGCACTCTAGCAGTAGGAGTGAGGTCACTGGGGTTTCTACGTGACCACTCACCAAAGGGCTCAGTGAAGCAATGGCGAACCAAATCTGTAGGGGGCACCATACTGCCATGTGGGCATCTAGGAGGCGCTGTCTGTCCATAGCAAACCTCATGTAGTCTGATGGGCTACTCCTAAAGCCTGAGTATCTCCTTGACCCTATTGCTCATCAGCTTGTAATCTCTGCCTCTGAATGCAAAGTATATAAATCTGTAGAATAGGTCAATCCATAGTGTAGCATAGAACTCTTGGACCCAAGATGGAACATACAAGCATGTCTGTCCGAGCAGATCTGTCAGCCCTGGCAAATAGGATAAGTACTAATGAATGTGCTCTCCAGCTGCTGCTACAATAGACTCAATGCTGCACACCCTTTGAGATCTGAATACAGCACCACTGTTAAGGTATGCATGATAGAAATCCTCCTACAGTGGTGTGTAGAAGCCCTCTGATGCACACTCATCCCACCTCAGCGGAAACCACTGCTCAAAGTCCACAAATCTGAGCTGCTACACCTGCTTGGCCGTGGTGGCCCTCAGATCTAGATGAGTCACTAGAGGCAGACCCTATGGTCTAGGAGGTGGACGAGAACCCCTCCGCTGTGTCTCTGGCCTTGGTGTGACTGGAGCACGGGTACGACCAGAGCGGCGTAGCTGTGGCTGAGGTGCCAGCTCTGTCTCCTTGACCTGCTTGGCCTGCTGTCCCTCCTAAGTCTACTCTGCTGGCTGTGGCTGCTGCTGTGACTACCCCTGAGACTGACTCTCATCAATAGCAATATGCCTTCCTCCAACCATGAGTGTCCCAGCTGGACCACCATTACGGCGCTCGACTTGCTCAAGTGCATCCCTCGTAGCTGGTGAAAGTTGTTGATCTGCTATAACAACACCACTGCAAGCACCTCCTCTCTAGGCACGCTCTGCAGCCTCTGCAACTATGGCTGCTCTAGCTATATCTACATCTGGATACTTCTGCTTCTTTGATGCCAGCTTCTTTGTTGCCTTGCCTTTTGCATCTGCATACTGGCGAGGCAGGGGCCTCTGGTCCTCATCACCAGGACCTCCTCCGACATTCTTCACATGAGCCACCTTAAGGATCTGAAGAGAATAACTGTCACAGACAAAGATCGACTACCAACTATCACTTTCGAGGCTTGGCCTCGATCCGTAGTCGCGAGCTTGGCCTCGACTTGACTGACAACTTCAAATAGGACCTCAATGGCACTGACTCGCTGCACGATAGAATAGAGGATATACAAATAATATAAATAAGCATCTAGAGATACAAAATCCTAGGAAGCAAGCAACTAGGTACGAAATTGGAAACGAGGGCTTGCTACCTGACGAACCGGCAAATCGACGAGAAGAGGAATGAATTGGGGAACCATCGGATCAGCAATGCGAGGCTAGGGTTCATGATGCGCTGGATCAGCACTGGAGATGCAATGGCGGTGCTATAGCAAGCTAGGGCACAAGCAAGCTAGGGCACGACAGTGGCACTAGAGCATGAGGGCGGCACTGGTGAGGTGGTGCTTCTGCTGTGGGGGCTCAGAGGCGCGTGGGCACGGCGACACAGTGTGGTCGGGTGACACTGCTGCGGTAGCGCGGGCGCTGTGGTACGGCGGCGTGGTGGATGCCCAGCAGAGCAGATGGCATGGGCAGGAGCTGCGCTGGCGAATCCAATGGCTAGGGCACGCTGTGGCGGCTTAGGATGCGAGGTCGGCGCGGGTACGAGGCTAGGTCAACCGAAGATAGGATTTTATGGTGGCCCCCGAACAAAATAGATTAGGAAAGGGAGAAGAATCTAGATTTCGCACGTAATCTATTGACTGGACGCTCCGGTGGCAGCGACCAGACGCTGCCACCCAACGTCCAGTCGATTCTAGAGAGGTCCAAGACCCCTAGAATCGTGACCAGATGCGTCCGGTGGACACCGACCAGACGCAGCCAGAGTCCGGTCACACTTGCCTTGATCGCCTTCTAGCTCGATCGGACACTGGATCGCCATCTGACCAGACGTAGGAAAAACACTATTTCAGCATCGAGTCACTCCTTCTCGACAGCTGTTCACCTCCGGTGAACTGACCAGACGCTGGACTTCAAAGTCCGGTGCAGCGTCCGGTCACTCTTTTTCCAGCAAATCTTCAAAGTCCTTCGTGTTGCCTGTTCCCAATCATGTCCCAACTCGAATAAGACCCAAATAAACACCAGTTGGGACTAATGTGAGTGACCTCTCTCAAACCCTCAAAAAATTTTAAAATATTTGCCTAAGGCTATAATTCTTTTTAAGAAAATAGGCAATAAGAGGGCAATTGAAGACAAACGACAAAGCAACATTTATGCATATGCAATGCAAAGCTTGAAAATAAATCTAGTTGCTTGTCAATTTTGATCCAAGGTTAAGCTTCTTCACTCGCTTTTCGATGGTTATCTTAACCATGTTAGACAAGCCCTATATGCATGGCCAAAGATTAAACATGTAGTATATTACAATGCAATGCAAGGGACAACACAAGCTCATTTTTTAGCGAAGTTACTAAAATCAAGCACATTGAGCTCATTCCGCAATCTACAAAATGTTGCCTCATCTAGTGGTTTAGTGAAGATATCCGCCAATTGATCCTTGGTCCTTACACCTTCTAGTGAAATATCATTTTTAGCAACATGATCTCTAAGAAAGTGATGGCGGATATCTATGTGCTTGGTGCGAGAGTGTTGAACTGGATTATTTGCAAGTTTTACCGTACTTTCATTGTCGCACAAAAGAGGTACTTTTTCTAGAACTACACCATAGTCTAGCAAAGTTTGTTTCATGTAAAGTATTTGTGCACAACGAGCACCTGCGGCAATGTATTCTGCTTCAGCGGTGGACAAAGCCACACTATTTTGTTTCTTGGAGGACCAAGACACAAGTGATCTACCAAGCAAATGGCACCCTCCAGATGTGCTTTTTCTATCAACTTTGCAACCGGCATAATCCAAATCGGAATAGCCAACTAGTTCAAATATAGCTCCTTTGAGATACCAAAGGTCAATGCTTGGTGTGTGCTTAGGATACCTAAGGATTCTTTTTACGGCAATTAAATATGTTTCCTTAGGATTAGCTTGAAATCTAGCACACATACACACACTAAACATGATGTCGGGCCTAGATGCAGTTAAATACAACAAGCTACCAATCATAGAGCGCTAGAGAGTTTGATCAACCTGAGTTACCTCCCTTATCTAGGTCGAGATGTCCATTAGTTGGCATTGGTGTCTTGATTGGCTTACATTCATCCATTTTGAACCTCTTGAGAAGACCTTTTGTATATTTCTCTTTAGAGATGAAGATCCCTTCTCTCATTTGCTTGACTTGAAAACCAAGAAAGAATGTAAGCTCTCCAATCATTGACATCTCGAACTCCTTCGATATCAATTCACCAAACTCTTTGCAAGAATCTTCATTTGATGATCCAAAGATGATATCATCAACATACACTTGACAAATGAAGATATGTCCATCAAGCTTCTTGGTGAATAGTGTGGTGTCGACCTTCCCAATGGTGAAGCCCTTCTCAATGAGGAAGTCACGAAGACGCTCATAACATGCTCTTGGGGCTTGCTTAAGCCCATGTAGTGCCTTGGACAACCTATAAACATGATTAGGATATCTAGGGTCTTCAAACCCGGGAGGTTGATCAACATAGACTAGTTCATTAATAAAGCCATTTAAAAATGCACTTTTCACATCCATTTGATATAATTTCATTTCATGATGTGATGCATATGCAAGGAGAATACGAATGGCTTCTAATCTTGCAACTGGTGCAAAGGTCTCTCCAAAATCCAAACCTTCAACTTGAGAGAACCCCTTTGCAACTAGTCTTGCCTTGTTCCTCACAATGACACCTTGATCATCTTGCTTGTTGCGGAACACCCACTTTGTTCCAATGACTCTTGCACTTTGAGGTCGCTCTTCAAGAGTTCAAACTTCATTGCGGGTGAAGTTGTTCAACTCTTCATGCATAGCATTTATTCAATCTAGATCTTGAAGAGCTTCTTCTACCTTAGTGGGCTCATAACAAGAGACAAAAGAGTGATGAGCAATAAATGAAGCAAGTTTTTGTGATCGAGTCATTACACCCTTTGATGGACTCCCTATGATGAGATCTTGTGGATGATCTTGTAGTAGAGGTGTATTTCTTCTATTGACCACTTGAGGGGGAGGTTGTGGAGCATCAACATCTTGTGCCTTGTACCACCATTTGCTCATGGGAGACATGAGTATCTTCATTTTCTACTCTCCCATCTTTTTCACCATCTTGTAGGCACATTTGATGAAGAAGGTGGATCTATCACTTGTACATCATCTTCATCATCTTTTGGCTTGATGTCTCCAACCGGAATGTTCTTCATAGCCTCCCTCAATGGTTCATCACCTACATCATCAAGATTCTCATGTGCTCCTTGGGAGCTATTAGATTCATCTAATTCCACATCATATGTTTCTTCAACCAAGCCTGGTGGCATGATTAAATACTCTATATGCTTTGGACTTTGATGAGTAACCAACAAGAAAACCAATATCACAACTGTCTTAGAAACTTCCCTAGGTGTTGCCGCTTCTTGTAGATGTAGCACTTTGCAACCAAACACCCTAAAGAAGGAGACGTCCTGGCTTCTTCCCATTGAGCAACTCATAAGGTGTCTTGCCAAGGAACTTTTGAAGGAATAGGCAGGTTGGATGCATAGCATGCGGTGTTGATAGCTTTCGCCCATTAGAGCTTCGGGGGTGTTGTACTCATCTAGCATTGTTCTTGTAAGAGTGATCAATGTCTAGTTCTTTCTCTCAACTACACCATTTTAGTTGAGGAGTATATGTTCCGCAGACCTCATGCTTGATCCCAACTTCATCACAATAGGCTTCTATGTTTGTGTTGTCAAATTCCTTCCCATTGTCACTTCTTATCTTCTTGAGCTTCACTTCAAATTCATTCTGAGCTCTCTTGGCAAACTTCTTGAAGCAAGATGCAACTTCAGGATTTGTCATGAAGAAAGAATACACATGTGTACCTTGAATAGTCATCAACAATCACAAGACAATAGAGATTTCCTCCCAAACTCTTGTATGTTGTTGGTCCAAATAAGTCCATATAAAGGAGTTCTAGCACTCTTGTGGTTAACATGAAAGCTTTTGTTGGATGTGTATTTGCAACTTGCTTGCCAGCTTGACATGCACTACAAAGATTGTCCTTCTCAAACTTCACATCCTTCAACCCTCTCACCAAATCATTCTTCATTAGCTTCTTGAGTGAGCTCATCCCAACATGAGCAAGTCTTCTATGCCATAGCCACCCAAGTGTTGTTTTGGTGAATAGGCATGTCTTCAAGTTTGCATCTTCAGAGGTGAAGTCCACTAGATATAGGTTGTTGTATCTAAATCCTTTGAATATCACTTGATCATCATCCTTCTTAGATACAACAACTTCCTTCTCGGTGAACATGCATTGGAAGCCAAGATCACACAATTATCCAATGGATAGCAAGTTGAAGCTCAATGAGGCAACATATAGCACATTTGAGATAGAATGATCATTTGATATTGCCACTTTACCCAATCCTTTGACTTTGCCCTTTGAGTTATCTCCAAATGTGATTCTTTCTTGACCATCTACTTCTTCATCTAGTGAGGTGAACATACAAGGAATCACCGATCATATGTTGTGTGCAACCACTATCAATAATCCAATGACTTCCACCGGTCTTGTAGTTCACCTACACACAAGAGATCATGCTTTAGGAACCCAAACTTGTTGAGGGCCCTTCACCTTCTCAACAAGTGACTTTGCAACCCAAATTTTCTTAGGCCTATTCTTGTTTGGAGGTCCGAAGAACATGACTTTCATATTTTCACTAGAATCCTTTCTAAGCATGTAATGAGCATTGAAGGCAAAAGGTCTAGCATGCTTGGGCAAGGGTTGTGGTGGTGGAGTTTGGCACTCATGGGCAAAGTGACCTTCTTGTCCACACTCAAAGCATCTCTTTGGCTTCGGCTTTGATTTGTGTTGTTGTTGAGCTTGAGCCTTCTTCTCTTGATTTGCCAAATATCCAATTCCACTTCTATCCATCTTCATGATGGTGTTCATTAGTAGCTCACTTTGAAGATGCTTGCCTCTTGTGAACTTGCTCAATCCAATCTTGAGATGCTCTTTCTCCAACTTGAGCTTCTTGTTCTCTTCCTTGAGTGCATCATTGTTCTTCTCTTCCTTGAGCTTCTTGTTTTCTTCTTTGAGCTTCTCATTCTCAAGAATCAAGTCACCATCATGATCAAGAGTTTCTAGCACAATAGTGTTATGGCTTTTGATGTCTTCAAGATCTTTCTTAAGCTTTTCATTGTCATTCTTGAGCTTGACAAACTCATCATAATCATCGGCCTCAACCACTTGCTTGCCCTTGCTACTAGAACTTTGCTCAATGCTCTCAATGATCAAATCATCACATGATGTAGCTATATCAATCTTAACAACATTGTTAGTAGCATCATGTGGCTCATTGGATAAATATTCTTGAGCAATGCCAAGATTATCATGATTAATGTTAAGAGTAGTATATTCTTCTTTTAGCTTATTGTGGCTAGTGATGAGCTCATTGTGTATCCTCTCAAGTTTATCATGTTTATCTTTAAGCTCTTTCTTAGAAGATTTGAGCTCCTTCAGTTTGGATGATATAGCATCATTTGCTTCTCTACGCTCAACACTAGCCTTTTTGGCTATATCACATTTAGCTAAAAGGGAATCATTTTTAGCCTCTAGCTTTTCATTCTTAGCTCTAGTCTTTATAATGATCTTAGTGTATTGTTTAAGCAATCTAGCAAGATCATCATAAGAAGGTGATTCATATTCATCACCATCACTATCGCTATTATCATTACTAGCATGTTCATCACCACTACTATCATCATCATTTGATACCTTACGTTCATCCTCGGCCATAAGGCATAGGTGTGTAGAGGATGATGGCGGTGGTGGTGGTGAAGATGATAAGAGTCAATAGCAATGGCGGCCACCTTCTCGTTGTCACTATCATCATCGGATGAGCCACTAGATGAATCAATGTCCGTGAGCCAATCATCGACAATGTATGCCTTTCCACTCTTCTTCCTTCTTGTGGAAGTACTTCTTCTTGCCATCTCTCTTCTTGTATGGCTTGTTCTTCTTCTTCTCAGCTTCATCTTCATTACTTGAGTCATCTTTCTTGCCCTTGTACTTGTTCTTGAACTTGTCTTTCTTGGGCTTGGTGCATTGGTAGATGACCAAGTTCTCCACAATTGTAGCAATCCATTTCGGAGATTGGCTTCCTTCTAGAGCTTGTGAAGAACTTCTTCTTGCCATCAAACTTGATGCCACTCTTGTTTAGCTTCTTTAGCATCTTGGCGGTTTTTCTCACCATGAGAGCAAGACTTGCATCATCAACTTCATCATCACTTGAGCTCTCATACTCAAGTCTGCTTTGCCCTTCTCTTGGCTAGCTTTGAATGCTAAGTCCTTATCTTTCTTCTTGATAGAGGATGAGTCATCTTGTGGCGTGATGTGCATATACATCTCATGAGCATTGATCTTTCCCAAGATTTGTGTCGGTGTAGCGGTGGAAAGATCACCTTGATGAAGCACAGTCACAATATGCCCATATTTGTCAATGGGGAGGACACTCAAAATCTTTCTTACAACATCGGATGGTTGCATTTGAGTGAGTCCAAGCCCATTGACTTCCTCTACAAGAACATTCAAGCGTGAATACATCTCATTAGCACATTCTTTGGGAAGCATCTCAAAAGAGTTAAGCTTTTTCATGATAAGATGATAGCGTTCCTCACGCTCACTCTTTGTTCCCTCATGGAGCGCACAAACGTCCGACCATAGTGCATGGGCATCTTGGTGGCTTCCTCACCTAGTTGAACACATCTTTGCAAAGACCTCTAAAGATGGTGTTTCGAGCCTTTGCATTCCATTTCTCGTAATTCACCTCATCGCCTTGTAGGTGTGTAGCATCCTGAGGTTTTGGGAAGCCTTGTGAGGCGGCTCTAAGTATTCCAACATCTAGAGCTTCTAAGTACGCCTCCATGCGAATTTTCAATATGGAAAATTGTCCCCCTCAAAGATAGGAGGAGGTCCATCCCCTGTGAGACATCTTTCTCTAGGCGGTTAACCCTAAATACATGAGCACGAGGCTCTGATACCAATTGAAAGGATCAAGATGCTCAAGAGGGGGGGTGAATTAGGCTAATTCTAAATTTCTTTGCAATAATCAAGTCCTACGGTTAGTCCAATTAACCCCTTGTGCCTAGAAAGTGTATCTATTGATCTAACGCACAAAAGTTTAGCAACCTATGTTCCAATCCTACTTCTAGCATAGCAATTCTATGAATGTAAATGACAAGAATTGAATTGCTCAAAGTAAATGCTCAAAGTAAAGAGAGAAGGAGGAATGCGACGATGTTTTGCTGAGGTATCAGAGAGTCGCCACTCCCCACTAGTCCTCGTTGGAGCACCCGCACAAGGGTGTAGCTCCCCCTTGATCGACGCAAGGATCAAGTGCTCTCTACAGGTTGATTCTTTGACACTCCGTCACGGTGAATCACCCACAACCGCTCACAACTTGAGTTGGGTCATCCACAAGCTCCGTCGGATGATCACCAAGCTCCCAATCACCACCAAGCCTGTCTAGGTGATGGCGATCACCAAGAGTAACAAGCATGAACTCTCACTTGACCACGACAAGCCTAATGAGAAGGGTGGATGCACACTTTGCTACTCTTGCTTCACTAATGAGGGCTCTCTTTGGGATTCTCAAATCTCAATCACCTCACTAGGACCTTGCTCTTCTTGGCACTCACAAACGTGTTTCTTAGCTGTTGGAATGAGCAAAAGTACCCCCACACACGAATGGAGGTTGTATTTATAACACCAACTGAAAAACAAACCGTTATGTGCCTCTGCGGGGTGACCGGACGCTCTGGTCATGTTGACCGGATGCTCTGGTCAGTATACCCTGAACTCCAGTGTTTAAGAGGTGACCAGACGCTGGCCAGCATCCGGTCAGCACTGACCGGACGCGTCTGGTCACAATTTACCCTCACTAGAACCTTACTGATATCGACCAGACGCTTGACCCCCAGCGTCCAGTCACTTACTAAGCAGCGTACAGTCAGTAGCGGGAACCTGACTGGCGTCCGGTCAGCACTGACCGGACACATCCGCTCAGGATTCACCCCTCTCTGGAACCTTACTGGAGTCGACCGGACACTGGCCCTCAGCGTCCGGTCACTTCACCTCTCAGCGTCTGGTCACTTCTAAGCGACTTCACCTTGATCAAATGAACTGACCGGACTCTGTGCTAGCGTTCGATCACACCGAAGCCAGCATCCGGTCAGCATTTGACCCTCCATTCACTTCCAACTCTCGATCATACATGAATGAAGTTTGCTCCATTGGATCCAAGGGCTATTTTGGAGCTACCTAGTGCTAGATTTAGCAAGTGTGCACCACACCTAACTCACTAGACTCACCTAGGTCAAGCTACCCGTCCATACCCCCCTTAATAGTATGGCCAAAGGAAAAACAAAGTCCTAAACTACTCTAAGTGTCTCTCCAACTCCAATCGACACTTAGAACTAGTCCATCCTTAACCTTGTCGTCCATCCTTTGAAAACCAAAATGATTTCCATCGTAGGGGCATGACAACCATGATTGCCCAATCATCTCCATTACCATGACCTAACTTAATTGCCTCTACAAAACACACGTTAGTCATAGGAATCTTGTGTTGTCATTAATCACCGAAACCCATCTAGGGGCCTAGAATGCTTTCACACACAGGCCGCACTAGGGGGCTAGGGAAAGGATGACCTAGGAAGCAAGGATTCGAAGTGGATAGACACATATACAAGAAACATGGTAGAGACCAGGGAGGAGCAAGGACTGTCTACGGAGCCACGGATATTAATGACGCCGCCTGGAAGAACTGGCATTAGTTGGCAACCCTCCGAAAGTTCCTAGCAGCCAAGGTTCCACTGCAGCCACAACCCTCATCAATCGCATACGGGAACCAACTAGTTGCACCTTGGTGTTTCTCAGCGGCCGGTAGAACACTGTGATGGAGGTGGCAACGGGTGTGGCACATCCTCCCGGTGGCTTACACCACAATAAAAACATATCGTCGGACTACACTAGGGTCGAGGTGCATACCGTGAAGCCCGAGTTCATGCAGTGGAGGATAGACTACGCAACTCCTGAGGGGCTGGAGTTACTCGGAGACGTTATGGGGCAGTTCATCCTCTGGCATAAATGGGACATTATATTGACTGCTTCTTCGCCGCATCCTCCTGTCCCAAATTTGGAGCGAGTTGTTGAGGTTGGAGAGATATTTTCACCAGTCTCGTGACCACCACATTCCTGAGATGCCACATTCTTCCCCGCCTCCTAGCGAGCATGTGCCTGATGAGATGCCACAACCTTCTCCAGCTCGTACCGAGCAAGTGCGTGATGAGATGCCACAGTCTTCTCAACAAGCACAGCCGATACATGAACAACTGAGTGCCTCCTGAAGAAGGTGATGCATAAGAAGATGAGGACGTGCCTGAATGGGAACTTCGAAAGGAGCATCCAATCACCATAAGGCCAGTTTATGTTCCGATGAAAGATGTCTCGTCGGTGTCCAAGTGGTATTCCCATGAACTAGTTCAAGCCTGAGAACCAAGTTAAAAAAGTCCCATCATGGGGTTCTAAGGAGGCCATCACTAGCAAACTCCACCAAATTGCAAAGCAGTATTCAAATGTTGATGCCATCAAATGGTAAAAGGATTGCCTGAAAACATATGAAAGAGGCAAGCCCTTCCTACCAAACCGGGACATCCAGCGCCTACCACTTAGAATGAGAAGGTTCCATGTTTGGTACTTGCGTGTCCTCCCAACGAGCATAGACCTCATATAAGCATGCTTCCCCACTGGCACATTTGGAAGCCCAGTCGGGAAAATTGTCTTTGACTTCAATGACATGCAGACACACTTTCACCTGGGAGCAATAGAGATGAATCTAATTCGCACGTGGTGCCTGTAAGTCCTTGTCCTCCCGATATGATATGAATATAATCTTTGAATTTTGTTGTAACTAACCCATGTCGTGATTTGTAGAATGCAAGTGCACATTGTCAAACAAATACCAAGTGTGAAAGCCGGGTATATAGACCCTCAAGCTATAGCCCAAACAAATTTTAATTACCCTAAACAGTGGAAACTGGATGCCAAAGAGCTAGCTGCTGCAAATGCTCTTCTAGAGAAAGAGCACATCCGTATGGCGAAACTAAGGGAAGAGTCCCTTAAGGTTGCGGCATACATTGCCCTGGCTTTCAAAATTCTCCAACAGCACTCTACTATATGGCTACCATACAACTTCGAGTAAGTTCAACTCTATACTTAAAACTTTGTTCGATATATTTTATTCGATGCAAAAGAGCTTATCTAGTTCTATGATTAAATTCATGCAACAACCACTGGATTTGTATAGCCGTTGATGTCGGGAGGAGCATGGCATAGGTCTTTGATTCAATATATAGGGACCCGGTGACATACAAAGACTTCATATCGATTCTCAAGACGTATACATATCGACAATCCTCATTAGCTTATATGTTTGTATACATACTTGTAACGTTCACTTTTGGATACTAACAAGTTATATTTGCTAAAATAATTCGAACAGGGCATTTAGGTTCTAGTGTCACTAACCATCACGGAAGGCATGATCCAGCAAGGAAGGAAAAGCTGGCTATAAAAACACTATGTGTGGATAAGTATAACTTACTTCTTTAGTACTCCATTAAATAGTTATCAGAAGCATTACTTAACATTTTCATATGCAAAACACACAGTGCCCCAAGCAAAAGCCTGGGAGTATACATTGTGGATATTATATATGTTCTATGATGAGTAACACCGGTGCCTACAGGAGACACCCCTTAAGGGTAAGTTTAAACCTCTTCATCCCGTAGTATAAAAACTTCGTACATGGTATGAAATACTAAACTGAAACTTGTTCTCTTGTAGTGGAGAGAAGAGAAAGAAATGAAAATAGACCCATACAAGGATGACCAACTCTTAGAGCTCGTCGGCGATCCTTTACGACTTCATATTGGACCAGATTGTACACGTCAAAGGCGTCCTACCATGACTGAGAGTCTGACTTAGGGTAGAAATCCTCAGTACCAACACCTTCGTGACACTGAAAGGCTAGCTCTAGGACGTTGATAACAATGTGTATGAAATTTGACATTGGTTTTACCTTGTGAATTATGTCTATTTAATGATGGATTGTATATATTCTTGTGAATTGGACTTGTAATTGTAGTTTATATAATACTTTTGTGCTTATAGTCTAAGGGGTTCGGAACGCTGGTCGCAGGGCGTTCGGCAACACGAACGTGGTTTGGGACGTTGGTTGTGGGGCGTTCGGCAACGCAAATGCTGAATGGAATACGCGGAAACAAACAGTGTTCTGGTCGAATTTGAATTGTAAATTTGAATTTTTTTTTTGAGGAAAACGTACTGTAGGGGGCTGTTCTAGATTGAACTGCCCCTACAAACAGGTATTATAGGGCGGCTCGTACTACAGCCGTCCCTACAAATCGATTTATAGGGGTGATTGGTACTACAGCCGTCCCTATAAATCGATTTGTAGGGACGGCCTGAGAACCGCTTCTATAAATACATGATTTGTAGAGACGGTTTGGTAGGAGCGGCTAGTCAAATCGCCCCTACAGGGGTTACGAGCCGCCCCAAAATAAACATTTCTGTAGTAGTGTGGGCCTGTTGCACTTAGATTCTCGGCCCAAAAATAATAATCTGCAAAGGTGGTCGACGCCACGACTTGCATCCGACTGATCCGACGGGAAGATTGGGCCTGTTCGGCAGGACTGAAAAATACTGTTCCGGCTGATTGTTGTAAGAGAAAAATACTGTTTTGACAGAACATAAACAGTGATTTCGTGAGGTGGCTGGCCAGCCAGCCGGCCGGCAACCAGCCATTAGCGGTGGTGCACACTGCCGCACCGGCACATAAATTGGCCTAAGGATTTGGTCCGAGATGACCGAATTCCAGTGAAAATCACCTATTTCGGTGAGTCCTGAAATAATATTATACTGGTAAAAAACTTTCGACTAAATTCATAATTTTAGTCAAGTCTAGAGTTAACAGGGGTACGGGTCCAGTTGTGCATGGAATTTCCAGTCGAGTCCAGAGTCCTCTTCCGCACAAGCAAAGAAAAGGGTGAACAAACAGGTCCTGTTCCTGACGTCATGGATTACGTGTGCTCAGAAGACCGTCGTCATGCATGACTTCACACATGCGAAATGACTCTGGCGCACCGGCTGATGTGCGTCCCGTCTATAAAACTGTAAGAGGAGGAGCGCATGCTGCATCGGCTGTAGCATCTCTTTTATTCTTTCGCAGGCAGAGGAAATGGCCGGCAGCGGGGAGGAGGCAGCGACGGCGGCGGTGGTGCAGAACAAGAAGGTGGTGCTGAGGAGGCACGTCACCGGGTTCCCCACCGAAGACGACATGGAGATCACGGTGGGCACTACCGAGCAGCGTGTGCCGGCGGGCCTGACCGCTGTGCTTATCAAGAACCTCTACCTGTCCTGCGACCCCTGGATGCGTGGCCGCATGAGCAAGCACGACGACGGCGCCAACCCCGTGTCGGCCTCGGACTTTGTGATCGGAGAGGTACGCGTCCAAATTTGCTCCACCGGCCACCGCCGATTAGTCTCTTGTTAAGCGCCATTTGGAGCTTTAGAAATTAGAATCATAGGTGAAGAAATCTGCATGTGATTCATGAATCAGGCCATGGTCAATTACGGTGTGGGCAAGGTGATCGACTCGACGCACCCAGAGTTCATCGCCGGCGACCTCGTATGGGGGATGAGTGGATGGGAAGAGTACACCCTCGTCACCCAGCCGGAGTCCCTTCACAAGATCAACCACGCCGACCTGCCGCTCTCCTACTACACGGGCATTCTTGGTCAGCAACCTGCATTTTGTCTTGTTCCTCCATTCTCCTTTCAACATCTACTAGTAACTGACTGATGATACGATTCTGGAACCACCACTGCGACGTTGCAGGCATGCCGGGGCTGACTGCGTACGCTGGGTTTACCCAGGTCGCCAGGCCAAACAAAGGCGACTTCGTGTTCGTCTCAGCAGCGTCGGGCGCCGTCGGGCAGGTCGTCGGGCAGCTTGCCAAGATCGCCGGCTGCTACGTGGTCGGCAGCGCCGGCTCCGACGAGAAGGTGAGCCTCCTCAAGACCAAGTTCGGCTACGACGACGCCTTCAACTACAAGTCGGAGATCGACCTCAGCGCCGCGCTCAAGCGCTGCCTCCCCGACGGCATCGACATCTACTTCGACAACGTGGGCGGCACGACACTCGACGCCGCGCTGCTGCACATGCGCCACGGCGGCAGGGTCGCCGTCTGCGGGATGATCTCGCAGTACAACCTGGAGGAGCGGGACGGCCTGCGCAACCTGTTCTGCATCATCCCGAAGTCCATCCGGGTGGAGGGGTTCAACGTCAGTCGCTTCTTCCATCTGTACGCGAGGTTCGAGGAGGAGATGGCTGGGTACATCAAGGACAGGAAGGTCGCCGTCGTGGAGGACGTCGTCGAGGGCATTGAAAGCGCACCGGCAGCTCTGATCGGGTTGTTCTCTGGCAAAAATGTAGGGAAGCAGTTGGTTGCTATTGCAAGGGCATGAGTTGAAGCAGGAACTACATCGTAGTGACGAGACGAGCAAAACAAGTTTTGTGCTACTTGTGTGATGACAGCCCGAACCGGCGGTAATAGAGCTGCTCTGTACCGGTCCTTGTTATACGTATTAACAGAATAATACACGATCTTAACATCATTGCCGGTTCAAAAAAACCCCTTCACTGGTGGATTTTCAACCGGCAGTGACATACCAGCAGTGATGTGAGATTGACATTGACATCACTGTCGGTTCTTATGAACCGACAGTGATGTGGTTTCTAGAAAAGTAAAAAAATTCATTGAAAAAATAGGGAAATTTTTTTAATACCGGGAGAGGCCCCATTGGAGATTTTTTTTTACACTTGTTGTAAATTAATTTTAAATCTAACACTGTTTAATTTTTTTTCTTCTAAAACTAATACTTTTGGCTGCGCCTATTGTCATGGCGCGGCAAAACGTCTGCGCCGCGCCATGCATGGTGGCGCGGCGAGAGGAATGACGTGGCGACGACCGGGACGCTTACTAGTGACGTGGCAGGGTCTGTCGCGCCACCGATCTTGGCGCAGGCACTGACACGGCCCTAACCAGTGGCGCGGTAGAGCCGACTAGAGGCCCGCGGCCCTAGTCCCGTTGCGCCACGCCCGGCCCACCCTGCCTTCCCGCACGCACCCGCCGCCGCGCCTGCGCCGCGCCCACATGCTCACAAGAGCATTATCTTTGCCTAGCGCATGATCGTCCGTGCAGCCCACACGGCGCACTCGACAGATGTACCACACGACCCACACAACGCCATTAACTAATTAGGGGATGGATAGACCATAGATTATATTGTTTAGCACTCAACAGAGTAAGCTATACCACTTTGTTCTCTTATCTAACAAAATAGAGTAAGCTGTACCCTTGCCAAGCATAAAAGCTTTAATATCACTACTACAAAAGTTGGCACCAACGACTGACACACATGACCATAAGCGACTCTTATCAAACCCAAAAGCACAAGTCGAAAACAGTAGCAGAAAGCACTTCCCAAATCTCACTCTTTGCGAGTGATACGCACATTCATCCTGTACTTCTTGGTGTTCAGTGGCTCAAAAAGGCAGATATCTCCCAGCTGCAAATTGTTGTCACGTGCAAACCTATGCCCACCCTTTGGAAAGCCTTTTAACTTTGCGTTGAGCTTTTGGAGCCTGAATGCGGCAAATCACTTCCCAACTCTTGCCATGACACTGAAGAATCAACACTCTGCTCTTCAATGGAAGACATACATTAGAGTATTTTCTGGAGAATTTCTGGTTATAGAGGGAAAGGGTTTTCAGTGTTCGAAAGTCAAAATAGTTAAAGTTTTCCATCGTAACTTAGCTTGTAAATTTCTTCAAGGAGTCTAGGAAGCTAAACAACCTGCTTGTTGAAGGACATGCAATTGAAATGCAATATTAATATCAATCTGGAGCCAAAAAAAGAGAAAAACCTAACTCACCATAGCTTGAGATCTCCCAAAAATGTTTGACTTCTTCATAACACACACATAGATGGGGATTTCAGAACAAATAGCTAGGAGTCTCTCTTTCAGTTTCTTCTTTTATATGCTATCAAGGCTAGTGCCTCGTGGGAGCATGTAACTCAGGAACAGAATGTGCTTCATCGCCCTCTGAAGATGTCATTCCTCCTATGACCAAACAAAACAGTGATGTCA
The DNA here is from genome assembly GCF_019320115.1 of Miscanthus floridulus. Lineage (NCBI taxonomy): Eukaryota > Viridiplantae > Streptophyta > Magnoliopsida > Poales > Poaceae > Miscanthus > Miscanthus floridulus. The sequence goes on along the minus strand of NC_089589.1, from coordinate 55,404,730 downwards.
TGATCTTGTAGATATACATAGATGCTACTAGGTTTGATGACATTGTGACTCAACCTGATGAGTTGGATAGGGATCTTGATGAACTGATACTCGATCCTACTCCTGTTCCTTTGCTTCAATGGTTTCTTTTTAGTTTCTGGTGTTCTTATGGGAAGATTAGCATAGCTGCTTGAAATGTCAATGGGTTCTTCTCTCTTCCGTCCACCACTAATATCATTTTTTGTGACAAAACATGGTGGTACTTTCTCGCAACCACTAGGATCAAATATCAGAACCTTCATCCGATACATCCCATTATACTTAAACACCAAGAAGTTGATCTTTTTCAAGTCATGGGCACTAACAAATGACTTCCACCCAGATTGAAGCACTATTCTGCCCATATTCTTTGCAATTTGAACATCAAAAGTATAACCGCCAAGTGATTCAAGAGTAATACTTCCTTCTATTTTGTCTCCGAAATGTTTAGCAAATTTACCCGGTATTTCCTGCGACAGCAAGATTAACACAAAACAAAGTTCAGATGAGGTAGAATTTATACAGTTCCCTTACCTCATCTGAAGTTTGTTCTGCGTTAATCTTGCTGCCGCAAGTCATACTGGGTAAATTTGCTAAACATTTCAGAGACAAAATAGAAGGAAGTATTACTCTTAAATCACTTGGTGGTTATACTTTTGATGTTCAAGTTGCAAAGAATATGGGTAGAATAGTGCTTCAATCTGGATGGAAGTCATTTGTTAGTGCCCATGACTTGAAAAAGATGGACTTCTTAGTATTCAAGTATGACGGGATGTCTCGGATGAAGGTTCTGATATTTGATCCTAGTGGTTGCGAGAAAGTACCACCATGTTTTCTCTTTTTTGGTTCCAGTTTGATATTAATATTGCATTTCAATTGCACGCTAGATCGGGCCGGGAGGCACGGGCGCGGCAGTGAGGGCGGTGGCGGGCGTGGCCGACGCGGCGGGCGTGGTGGGAGTGGTGCACCGGCGTGCATGGCGAGGCCGGCGCGGCAGGCGGCGTGCGGACGCGGCTGGCAGGCGCGGCGGCGGGCAGGCGCGAAGGCGCGACGAGCAGGCGGCCAGGCGTGGGCAGGTGCGGCGGTATTTACCTGGCTCTGCCACATCACCGATAAGGACGCGACAGAGCCACGTCAAGATCGGTGGCGCGGCAGACCCTGTCACGTCACCGATCAGCGTCCCGGTCGTCGCCACGTCAACCCTCTTGCCGCGCCACCATGCATGGCGCGATACAGGTGTTTTGCCGCGCCATGGCAATATGCACAATCAAAAGTGTTAATTTTGAATAAAAAATTAATAGTGTTAGATTTAAAATTAGTTTAAAAAAGTGTTAAAATAAAAAAAATCCCACTGGACAGCCACACGGTCGCGTGTCACAAGTCATAAGTCAAGCGATTTTTCGCCTGAAAAACACGTGCTTCGCGGCCACCGGCGCTCAAACCCCTATCGTCCTGCTTTGCATCTTCGTCCCCTAACCACTCCACCTGCAAGCCGTTTGTGTCCAAATGAGATTTTCGTCCTAACCATTTTATGTTCTTCTAATTTTGAAATGAGTATTTGAGACCCTAAACAAATTCAAATGAAAAAGTTATGAAGTACAAAATTTTATTACTTTTTGAGATATATAACTTTGATTTCGGTAGTTTCTCCATCCGAGGTCGTTTATAAAATTTAAATTTTAAATTTGATAAATTCAAACATAGTTTTTCATGACAAGATGATTTAAAATCAAAAAGTTATCAACTACAAAGTTTAATAACCTTTTGAAATCTACAAATTTTGTTTTTGGTGTTTGTCCATCCAAGGTCGTTTAAAAATTCAAATTTTAAATTTTTTTAAATTCAAACATAGTTTTTCTTGAGAAAATGGTTTCCAATCAAAAAGTTATCAACTACAAAGTTTCATAACTTTTTGGGATCTACAACTTTCATTTTGGTAATTTCTCCATCCGAGGTCGTTTACGAAATTCAAATTTCAAATTTTAGAAATTCAAACGTAATTTTCCTTGACAAGATGACTTCAAATCAAAAAGTTGTCAACTACAGAGTTTCATAACTTTTCGAGATCTACAACTTCTATTGTGGTCATTTGATCATTTATTCATCCCACATAAGGGTAGTAACATTGTTCACAAATGTTACATATCCCTCTTATTGTTCATGAAACTATAAGAGAGATATGTAAATTTTATGAACAATGTTATTACCACTTTATCAGATGAAGAAATGACCAAAACAAAAGTTGTAGATCTTGATAAGTTCTACAACTTCTATGTTCATGATTTTTTCAGCTGAAATCATTTGGTATTCCAAAATAATATTTGATGTTGCCATTTTTTGAAATTCAAAATTTAAATAGATAAAACATAGTCACATGAAAAGATGGATACAATAATAGTGGTAAGAACACAATAAATTGATAGAGCATGATTTTAGAATTTTTTAGAAAACAAATGATCAAATTTGAAGTTAGCATGAGGGAGAAAGACTAGTTACAAGTTTTAGCCAAAGCTTAAAAAAAGAAATCAGAGTTCTTAAATAATTTCAAATTTTAATTTTAAACTGTATTTTTATGTAGTAAATGATCTCAAATAAAAAGTTTTCAACTAAAAAGTTGCATGACTTTTTGAGATCTATAACTTTTGTTTTGGGCGTTTCTCCGTCTGAGGCCATTTAAAAATTTTAAAATTTAAAATTTAGAAATCAAACGAAATTTTCGTTAGATAGATTATTTCAAATGAAAATATTTGGACATCTAAACGATCTCAAATTAAAAAAGTTTGAACTACAAAGAAGTAAATCTCATCGAGTACTATAACATTGATATAAAGTTCGTCTTCATCGGACGTCATATAAGAAACTTATGAAGTTTTCTTGCAGCATATCACTGTCGGTTCAAGCCATGAACCGACAGTGATAGTATCAGTGTCGGTTCTTGGCTAAAACCGATAGTGATGACCCAATATCACTGCAGGTTCTTGGCTAAAATCGACAGTGATATTAACCGACAGTGAATACCCGAATATTAGCGTCGGTTGGTCCTATCACTGCCGGTTTTAGCCAAAAACCGGCAGTGATGGTCTATCACTGTCTATCATTGCCGGTTTTTTAAAATTCGGCAGTGATGAGGCCGACAGTGATGTCGAATTCTGTAGTAGTGATATCAATGTTGTGTATTGTGTTGGGAGAAAAAAAACATATTTATAATTTGCATTTCATCAGCATATTCACATCTGAATGAATGCCATTGTAGTTTTATTTGAAGTTGATTTCAGTCACGATAGATCAACGAAGCAGTCGATTCACACTGATGTTATTCCGTTGTATTACTAACGTGGTTATTATGGAAGCAAGCCAAATGGTCCGCTTTCAAAAACTAGATGGTCTAATATTCTCTGGGTTTCCTTTTCCCTGAGTGGTAAATTTCACGTTTTCAAGGTGAAGGACAGCTAGGTTTTCAACAAAATAGAAAAGGATACCAATCACATTATGGGACAATTAAAAACTTGTTTTTGGGAAAAACTACCAAATTAGATGTTGAAAGCTCTCTCATGAGAGGGACCTCATAGTGTGCGGTTGGTCGGTTTCCCTATTAAAAAAAAGATTTTTAGAGACGCCTCCTTTTTCTAATAGAAGTGGTTTTCTTAGCACGCCATCTCTAACTTTCGTGGGAGGCACTGTAGCTATACAACTGTTGCTAAAAATCATTTTTTAGGGGTGGTTCCATTAAGAAAACCGCCCCTAGAAATGTTTCTGTTTTAAGGGACGGTTCTATTAAGAAAACCGCCTCTGAAAATACGATTTTCAAGGCTTGTTGCTTATGTCAAATGTCTCTAAAACAAGTAATTTTTAGAGACAGTTTTGTTAAGTCCACCGCCCCTAAAAATCGATTTTCAAGGGCAGTTGACTAAGTTAACCACCCTTAAAAATAGCTGCAGCATAAATAATTTCATATCTTTTTTAAATGAAGTCGGATGAAGATAAAGTTTATATAAAAATTGTAGAGCTCGACGAGATCTAAAACTTTGTAGTCGATAAAATTTTTGTTTGAGATCATTTAGGGTTCCAAATATATAAATTAAGTCTCAGATTTTGATTTTTTTTTTAATTTTTCAAATGACCTTGGATGGAGAAATGTCTTATATCAAAGTTGTAGTACTCGATGAGATCTTAAACTTTGTACCAGAAAGTTTTCTCATTTAAGATTGTTTATAAGTTAAAATTTTGATTGCAAGATTCGTGTATATTAGTATAATAAATAGACAACGTCGTAGAACTAGACACAAGTGACTGTGTGGTGTAATGGTATGGCATGGAATGCGCGAGAAAGTGGTTGTGGGTTTGACGGTGTCTACACTTATTCAAAACAAGTGAAAAATAAATCTTGTGAGCTATGGCTGGTCCTCAGCCTTGCGGACTTATTTTCAGAGGCTGAAACCTCCGAAAATCAATTATTTTTACAATCGGTGGTATAGAGGCTGAAACATCTGAAAATCAATTATTTTTACAATCGGTGGTATTGTAGTGGTTTTTCAAACCGTTCCCGCAAACCGATTTTAACCATCTGTAAAAATCTTTTTTGTACTAGTGTTTGCCCTAGCAAGGTCAGCTAACAAGCCTAGGTACTTCTTTTTAGATAATGGATTTTCATTAATCAGAGCTCTATATTCATGAAGGATATGCTTGTAGCCATTAGATTAGAAAATAGGCACCGCTAGTGTCTTCAAAAGTTTTTATAGAACCATCACATTCAAGAGTACTTTCAGCAATTAATCTTCCTTTAGCAACCGACGATTCCATTACTGTCAAAACATATTGCAATTATTGGTACTTTGATCAAACAAGTCATACTATAATATACTTCATATAACTGTTGTCGTGATGGCATGGCGCTACGTGACAAAATGCCTACTTCATCCAATTCTTTTGTGTAGACAGTTTTAACGCCAAGTAAATAAATGGTCTAGATTTCTCATATATCCATTCCGCTATAGGTATCGAAGTCCTCCGCGACTTTGTGAACAGTGGCAAAATTCTATAAAGCTAATAAGATGCCCTATAACAATGATGAACAGGGGCCGAGTCGAGACTCGCCAGGCTCCGCCGCCGCCGCCGCCGCACGCGTGTCCCCGGTGGCCATCTGCGCTTCTCTGGTGCGCTGCGGCCTCATCAGCTTCGCCTACGCTCCACTCCAGCCCTGACCGCAGCTCCTGCACCGTCGCCCCTGCTGTCAGCCTAACTGAGCCTGCGCGCCTGTGGCCACCCCGACTCCGGCGGAACCTCCAATGCCACTGCTGGCTGCTGTCGCCTTGGTGTCCGCCTCCCTTGGGCTTTGCTAGTGCATAGGGAAGGCCCGTGCTAGCTCCTCGGCGTTCCTTTGGAGCTAGAGGTGGCTGAAAGGTCCTAATATGGCTAGAGGGTGGTGAATAGCCTATTTAAGAATCTACAAACCAACTATAGCAATTTGATTAGTATGACAAATAGCAAAAAGCAAACTTGCTCTAGCTCTACAAGGGTTGCAAGCCACCTATCCAACAATTCTAGTTACTATGATCACTAGATACACAATTTACTAAGTCACTACTCAATAAGAGCTCTCACACTTGCTACACTAAAGAGCTCCACTAGATTAACTTAAGGTACAAAGCAAGCTCTCAATTCTAACTACACTAAAGTGCTTGCTACAACTAGTTTGTGGGAATGTAAATGAGTAAGTGAGGTGATTATACCGCCGCGTAGAGGAGTGAACCAATCATAAGATGAATACTAATTCAACCACCGGAAGAATACCAAAGGGCAAGAGACAACCAATTTTTCTCCCGAGGTTCACGTGCTTGCTGGCATGCTAGTCCCCGTTGTGTCGACCAACACTTGGTGGTTCGGCGGCTAAGAGGTGTTGCACGAACATCGCCCACACAATTGGACACCGCAAGAACCTACCCACAAGTGAGGTAACTCAATGACACGAGCAATCCACTAGATTTACCTTTTGACGCTCCGCCGGGGAAGGCACAAGACACCTCACAATCACTGCGATCGGAGCCGGAGACAATCACCAACCTCCACTCGATGATCCTCGCTGCTCCAAGCCGTCTAGGTGGCTGCAACCACCAAAAGTAACAAGTGAATCCCGCATCAAAACACGAACACCAAGTGCCTCTAGATGCAATCACTTAAGCAATGCACTTGGATTCTCTCCCAATCTCACAAAGATGATTAATCAATGATGGAGATGAGTGGGAGGGCTTTGGCTCAGCTCACATGGTTGCTATGTCAATGCAAATGGGCAAGAGAGTGAGCTAGAGTCGGCAATTGGTCTTAAATAGAGAGCCCCCACGAATAGAGCCGTTGGCTCTCTGTTCACTAAGAAATCGGGGCGACCGGACGCGCCGGTTGGATTGACCGGACGCAGGACCCCAGCGTCTGGTCCTTAGATTTTCGCCATGTGTCCCCTCCTTCAAATGTTGATCGCCCAATTTCAATGCTCATCAGTGCATTTAAGTTATGACTGGACGCGCTGCTCAAAGTGACCGGACGCTCCAACACTGGAGTCTGGTCGTTTCTAGTAAGGTTCCATTCGCGACCGGACATGTCCGGCGGCTCACGACCAAACCCAGGCCAGCGTCCTGTCAACACAGCATCCCTCTGTTGCTTGTGTCAGCATACGTCACTAGGTGACTGGATGCACCCCTGCGCGTCCGGTCCCTTTGTCTCTTCAGCGTCCGGTCAAGGGACTAAGGGCAGCCTTCACTGCGCGCCTACTGACCGGATGCAGGGTCAGAGTCCAGTCACTGCCCAAGGCAGAGTCCGGACAATATGAAATAGCTCCTTTCGACCCAGAACTTCACCACCATTGATCAATTGTGCCAACCACCAAGTGTATCACCTTGTGCACGTGTCTTAGCATTTGTTCACAAACATTTTCAAGGGTGTTAGCTTTCCACTGAATCCTAAATGCATATGCAATGAGTTAGAGCATCTAGTGGCACTTTGATAACCACATTTTGATATGAGTTTCACCCCTCTTAATAGTACGACTATCGATCCTAAATGTGATCACACTCGCTAAGTGTCTCGATCACTAAACCAAAAAGCTCCTATAAATTTCACCTTTGCCTTGAGCTTTTTGTTTTTGCTTTTCTTCTTTTCCATTTCCAAGCACTTAATCATTACTATGGCATCACCACCATCATGTCATGATCTTCATTTGCTTCACCACTTGGAATGTGCCACCTATCTCATAATCACTTTGATAAACTAGGTTAGCACTTAGGGTTTCATCAATTCACCAAAACCAAACTAGAGCTTTTAATCTTCCCCTTTTTGGTAATTGATGACAACCCTTTCACAAATATATGAATTGAAATTCAATTGAATCCATGTTGCTTGCCCAAGCATATTTACCATGTGTAAAAAAATATGGACAAGTTTCATGAATTCCAAATGGTAGCAATTTCTCCCCCTACATATGTGCTAAGAGTTTGGATTGTAGCTTGCACATATGCTTAGATAGGAAATATAGGAGACAATGTCTACCAAATGATGCTAAGGTATAAAAGATGGACCTTTGAAGCGTGATACCAATCGGAGTGCACCAATATACCATCCTTAGCAACATTAGTAACTAGACATACACAAAGACTAGAATACCCCATGAGATCAACATTAGAAGCAAGGGTCTAGTTTCCATAAAATGAAAATAAATCTAGTTACTTAACCTATGCATGCTAGTTTTTCATTTCATCATTCAAACCTACAACTAGCATACACCACACAAGCATGAATATTGAAATTTAAAACTTGTGCCATGCAAGCAAATATATGAAATGCACATTCAAATGCAACATACAAGTTTATGAGCTTGCTCCCCCTACTTGTGTACAATTTTGATTGATCCCCTTACAATGTCATTTCATTTGTTTGCTTCCCCTATCTTACTATCTTTGTGAATTTCTCTCCCCCTTTGTCAGCAATTAGCACAAAAGGCGAGCTCAAATTTTAGATAGGTTGGGGTGAAACCATGTGAAGTGAGAATCATTTTCCTAATTTGGTTCAATCTAGATCACTTGTAAAAGATATTTAACTCGGTTTGATCCAAGGGCAAGCTTCTTCACACCTCCAAAAGAGGGTTATCATGCACCATGTTGAGTTAAACACTTATAGCTCATTTTCTAGACTAAGCACTAGATTTACAAACCCACAAACATGTCATATGGTACCACTAGATCATTTTAAGCATACAATCAATAGTGGTACCATACAAGCATCAAATTCATTTGATTTTCATGAATGAGCCTAGGACATGATAGGAATGACTAGATGCACTAAAAAAATCCTTAGCAATGGATGAATGACATGTCAATCAACTTACCTTGCTTTGCTCGAAGGAGAGGCATGTTATATAATGGGGGGGGGTACATCAACACATATTTGAGAAATCCAATATGTTTAACTCATTCCTTAGATTGCAAAACGTTTTCTCATCTAATGGCTTGGTGAATATATCGGCAAGTTGATCTTCGGTGCCCACATTCTCAATGCAAATATCCCCTTTTTGTTGGTGATCTCTTATGAAATGGTGGCGGACATCAATGTGCTTTGTTCTTGCATGTTGAACCGGATTGTTGGTTAACTTAATTGCACTCTCATTGTCACATAGCAATGGAACTTTCTTGAACTTGATTCCAAAGTCACTCAAAGTGGCCTTCATCCAAAGTAATTGAGCGCAACAACTACCGGCCGAAATGTACTCTGCTTTGGCGGTTGAAAGTGCTACACTATTTTGCTTCTTTGATGACCAAGACACAAGTGATCTTCCAAGTAGTTGACATATGCCTGATGTGCTCTTTCTCTCAACTTTGCATCCCACATAATTAGAGTCCGAATATCCAATCAACTCAAATCTTGCTCCCTTGGGATAACACAATCCAATATTTTGTGTATGCTTTAAGTACCTCAATATTCTCTTTGTAGCCTTCAAATGACTTTCTCTTGGTGAGGCTTGAAATCTTGCACACATGCATACACTAAACATGACATCCGGCCTTGATGCGGTCACATAGAGTAGGCTTCCAATCATAGACCGATACGATTTATGATCCACCATATTTGCACTTGCATCACTATCCAAGATACCATTTGTCCCCATTGGTGTACTAATAGCTTTGCTATCACTCATGCCAAACTTCTTGATCATGTCCTTGATATACTTGTCTTGACTCACAAATGTACCATTCTTCAATTGCTTGATTTGAAGACCAAGGAAGTAACTTAACTCTCCAATTATGGACATCTCAAACTCACTTGCCATCATCTTGCCAAACTCCTCACAAAAATCTTGATTTGTTGACCCAAATATGATATCATCAACATAGATTTGTAATACAAATAAGTCATTTCCAAGCTTCATGGTGAAGAGAGTGGTGTCAACCTTTCCCATCTTGAATCCCTTAGAGAGTAGGAAAACCCTCAATCTCTCATACAATGCTCTTGGTGCTTGTTTCAATCTATACAAAGCCTTTCTCAACTTATAAACATGGTTGGGTTTCTTTTCATCTTCCAAACCAGGAGGTTGATCAACATACACAAGCTCATTGATGTACCCATTGAGAAATGCACTCTTCACATCCATTTGGTACAACTTGATGTTGTAGGCACAAGCATAGGCTAACAAAATCCTAATTGCTTCCAATCTTGCAACCGGGGCATATGTTTATCCAAAGTCAAGACCTTCAACTTGAGTGTAACCTTGAGCCACTAATCTTGCTTTGTTCCTTATTACTATGCTATCTTGATCTTGCTTGTTCCGAAAGACCCACTTGGTTCCAATTACATTAAGATCCATAGGCCTCTCAACTAACTCCCATACTTGATTTCTCTTGAAGTTGTTTAGCTCTTCATACATAGCATTGATCCAATCAACATCCTTCATAGCTTCATCTATCTTCTTAGGTTCAATGGATGACATAAATGAGAAATGTTCACAAAATAATGCCAATTTTGATCTTGTTTGTACACCTATAGAAATATCACCAATTATAGAGTCTAAAGGATGATCTCTTGCGACATTGGTTGGTTGGAGCACTTGCACTTGATTGCTTGCATTTGATCGATCATTTTGTTGAGATGATGAACTAGCCACTTGTTGTTGATCTTGCACTTTGTCAACACTAGCACTTGTTTGACTTTGATCTTGAGAACCACTAGCTTGTACATTTGAGTTAGAGAGCACTTGATTCTTGTCATCTTCAACATCAATCACCTCTCTAGGTCTTATATCATCAATATCCATGTTCTTCATTTTGTTGACTAATTGAGTGCCTCTCACATCATCTAGATTCTCATCTCCCTCTTGGGAACCATTTGTTTCATCAAATTCTATATCATGAACCTCCTCAAGAGTACCACTAGCCAAATTCCAAACTCTATATGCCTTGCTAGTAGTGGAGTGACCAAGCAAGAAACCTTTATCACATTTCTTTACAAACTTGCTCAATCTAGTGCCTTTCTTCAATATGTACCATTTACAACAAAAAACCCGAAAGTATGCTATGTTGGGCTTTCTTCCATTCAATAGCTCATAAGGTGTCTTCTCCATCATGGGGTGACAATAGAGTCGGTTGCTATAATAGCAAGTCATGTTGATTCCTTCGGCCCAAAATGAATGACTCACATTGTACTCACTCAACATTGATCTTGCCATGTCAATGAGTGTTCTATTCTTCCTCTCAACAAGGCATTTGATTGTGGAGTGTACATGGCCGAGAATTGATGTCTAATTCCAAATTCATCATACATCTCATCAATTCTAGTGCTCTTGAACTCACTACCATTGTCACTTCTATCACTCTTGATGGTTGTTTCAAACTCGTTGTGAATGCCCTTGACAAATGATTTGAATGTTGCAAACACATCACTTTTGTTCATTAGAAAGAACACCCATGTGTATCTAGTGAAATCATCCACAATCACAAATCCGTATTTGTTTCCACCAATGCTAGTGTATGTGGTTGGTCCAAACAAGTCTATGTGCACCAACTCAAATGCCTTAGATGTGCTCATCATGCTCTTCTTAGGATGTGTGTTACCAACTTGCTTTTCGGCTTGACATACACTACATAGCTTATCCTTCTCAAATGTGACATCTTTCAAGCCTCTAACTAAGTCATGCTTGATCAACTTGTTCAGTTGTTTCATTCCAACATGACCAAGCCTTCTATGCCATAACCAACCCATGCTAGACTCAGTGATCAAACATGTTGACAATTGAGCTTCTCTAGCATTGAAATCAACCAAGTATAGATTCTCATATCTAAATCCTTTGAAAATTAAGTTAGAGCCATCTACACTTATGATCTCTACATCATCCACACCAAATATGCACTTAAAATCAAGATCACACAATTGAGCTACCGATAATAGGTTGAAGTTCAAGCTCTCTACTAGTAGCACTATCGGCGCGAAAACGTGGTAGCCGTGCCTGGTGGACACGCAACAAGCCAGAACGATCTAGAGATCTGCCTGGCTTCAACGCAGGAGCAGTCGATCCTACGAATTCCCAAGGGCGTGCTAGTCAATTTGACCTGCAATTGATAAGGAGAGAAAAGTTCATCAGTAATTTAGGGTGGAACATGCTGGTTTTACCCAGACAGTTCCAAGTGTGCCGCTTCGGGAGCGGCTAGATGGGAAAATCGACTAAATAACCGATACGAGAAGAAATCGACTATTAAGGACTATGATATTCGTGGGTCACGATTGATTTATGATAACAAGTACAATGCACCCAGATATAAGTAACATCATCAGCTAGGTGGATATAACCAGTGTAAAGCATTAAACCGATAAGTTTAACGAGAAACGATATAACATGTGAACAAATCGACTTTCTAGTACAAATAAATCTACAAACGATCTGAATCTAATCTATAACCATCACCACTGAGGTTCGATCGGATCGATACAGCTATGATAATGATAACAAACTAAACCCAAAAAATCCATAAAACCATCTATATGTTGATAGGTTCATGAAAAACATGCTATATGTGTGAAAGCACAGGCGAATTGGCTACGGGTAGAAAAGGGATTATAGCATGTAAACAATCGACTATTTAATATGGACAGATCTATAAACTCATTAGACCTAACCTGTTATACTTAATAGTGGGGTTCGACCGGATCGATGGCAGCCATAATAAAGATAACAGATCAAACCTTTAAAATAAACAGATCTATTCACATCTAACAGAATCATGAAGACACACCGTAAGCGTTAAAGTATGGGCGATCGGCTATTTAGCCGATGTAGGCATAGCAAATAGCCAAGGTCACGCCTGGTCGAAAGCAAGTCTACCAACTAGCATACTCCGATTTAAAGTGCTAACAGTGGGGATCGATCGGATCGTTATAGCCATAATAGCAAGCTATAGACCGGATTCAACTAGCTAGTAAACCTTCTCAAGATCAGACATGACTTAGCCACATACTATGCACGATCAAGATCGAAGTAGAACGACCGATAAAACATAATCCATCGTTTTAAAGTAAGAACCATCACAAAGTGACAAAATAAACGATGGACTAAAAGGATGTGAGGCCGATCTCGATCAGCCAGGTTGATATTACTGAAACTAACGACAACGAGAACTTTAGCAAGATCGGTAACTTAATGAATCTACCCGAAGGATGCCACCCTTAGGTAGAGCCAACAACTTGACCTTAATCTAATTCGAGCAGTGGAGGTAGAATTAACCGATGCAGCTGTACTTGAACTAGATAAGGATCGATAACTAACTCATACTAGAGCTCATAAGAGGTCGGCCGGACCGATGCAGCCTTACAAACAAAAGTATAAGCCATGATGGTACTTACAGACAACCCGGAGGTCGACCGGATCGATGCAGCCCTGCTTGTTGAAGAACTCGCCGACATCTATAGTACTCCTACTCCTAAGGATTGGCGTGAAGCCAAAAAAAAAATTGGTATTGATTGATTTGTATGTTTACAACCTGCCATGACCCTTTATTATTTATAGGGCTGCTAGATTTTGCGCACAAGAATAAGACTCTTTCATATACGTATACAAAAAAGCTAATATGAATTTATTATTCCTTAATTAGTTTGGCTGTACGCACACCTGGGCGAAGCCATGCGCCGATCTGGTAACGTGTACGTATATGTGTGCTTCTCTACTTGAACTTATCTTGCATGCTCATCCCGTCAGTAGCCAGGAGTTGCAATGTTCCCTTCATGTATGGACTGCACCTTTAATCTTAAAGAAGCTTCACGTCTCCATCCAAAGATATATTGATTTATTTCTTTATGCAGCCCGGCTAAATAATATTAAAATATCCCTTCCTCGTTAGTTGATCTGCTTGGCCTTGCATGTGAGTCTTACCATATATAACTGGCCAAATATATTAATTGGCCATACTTATATGAATACCCATAATAGCCAAACAAGCAAGTCTAATGATCATGTATACATGTATATCCCCTTTACCTTAATCTTGCTGGCATCCACATCAAGCATAGCTCGTATAGCACTTTGGCTCTCATCCTTTTCCATTTGCCTTGCCGGTTGCCCAATAATGCATTACGTATATGTAACAAACAAGATAGTAGGCACATCATAACTCCGATATGTATAGGTGACGCCAGTTGTTTGACCTTTTGCTGCTTCCCATTAATTTTCGAGCATGAACGATTCCATCGTATATATCTCATCGGCTCTCAAGTCACGGTCATTATCGGAGATTTTATTCTTTTTTACTTCACCAGCCGCTTCCTTCCTGATTACCAAATTTTGGTGTCAACACAGGCCCCTCTAGTTCGGAGTACGAATTTTTCATGCTTCGAACTATTTTGGTACGATGGTCTTCTTTTTCTGAGCCGATAACATCTGATCACAATCACTGAAAGCTGCAACGTGAATGCTTGGAAAAATTACAGCTTTGGCAAGCCGCTGACACCATACCAATTTTCTTCCTCTTCCGTGATCGCCAGATACTCTGCTGTTTGCTTTCTGCTGGACGTGGAAGTATAGAACTGAGGTGATAGAGGAAGCACGAGCCCTTTCCATCATCATGTAGCCATCAGGTAACTAGGACTGTGATGCACTTGAATTCTCTGAGCAGATGGTTGATAATCACAGTCTGATGCCTATACAGCCTTCATGCTTGTTGCTGTCGAAACCTCCTCTGACCTGTTCAATGTAGAAGCACAAAACCTAGCTGTAGATAACTGAGCCGACGTGCTGTGCAGAAAATCGACTGATGAGTTCATTTATATGTTTGTCAACGTGCGTCATCCACAGTATGATGGTCTTCTTCTGATTTGACTTCCAAGGAGCTGATAAATTTGCTAGCAGCAATAATAACTTATTCCAAGCCTCGCCTACACTTGTGAACTTTGAAGTGTCTATCACACCATCTTGGATGGTTAAGGAATGAAACGGATTAGAATCCATTCATCCTTGCTTCTCCTGCTCAGAAAACTTGGGTTTTTGAAAGATTTTCAAATTAAAACATAGCTTTGCTCCTCAAATGATTCTCTTAGATCGCTCAACACGTATAATTCCTCATCGAGGCATTGTTTTGTCTCTTTTCATCCCACTCCTAAAAAGCATATGTGGAGTTCAGGTAGGGATAAAATATATAGCGTACTTACCTTGCATATTTTGTAAAGTCAAATCCCGGATCCAAGGAGAGAAGTGTCGTATTCTTAGATAAAGATGTGCATGTGTGTGGAATATTTAGTGGCTAACCCAACTCTATTATGCTCCTTGAAACATATTTCTCTCTTGTGGAATATTTTTGGGAGAACATGGGCTATCTTTATTCTCATCTTTTTTGCTTTCTCTCTCTTTTTTTACTTTGGGCCTATTTTTGTCCATTTTTTTTATTCATACTTTTGCATAACCCATGTCGCTTTTTGCAACAAACTTTTGAGAGAAATATTATAAAAAACTTGGAGCATTTATTTTGATAAACCTAACAAACATATATTTTTATTTGCCTTCCCTAGTGTAGCAGCAGAATATTTTGGGGTAGATAAAAAGCATGTTTTTGTGGATGAGAAGCATGTCTTCTCTAGTTCATTATCAGCTTTAGAACCCCATGAATAACTTTGCAGCTGATCTGCTATTCTTCTCATGGTTCATCTCTACCATCTGCTCTGGCCATACTGATCGGCTGTCGGCTGTCTTGTAAATAGTATATATACATTTTCGTCCTGAGCGGCCAGGACCTCGTTGGCTTGAGGAGCAGACAGTTCTGACTTTGTCCGAGAGACTTCTGAATTTGCTTCTCATCTTGGCTGCATCGTGTAGATTCATGCTATCACGGATGAACAGAGCCGAAGCAGATAACTTGCCTTCATTGTCTACTTTGTTCTTACGGCCAAATTAGCAGTAGCAAATTAATGCCGCCTGAACGAACCCAAGTCTGGTTGATGTGCTGAGTACTGAGCCGATGGAACATGCCTGTACTGATGTATGTCAGCCTTGATAAAATCACTTGTTGCGTCTCAATCGATGGCTAATATCGGCCTCTTGTAGTAAATGAAAAATTCAGTCCCATAGAATATCCAGAAGGATAGCATCCAACTTCTAATTAAACAATTGTGGTCCCAACAAGCGTGCCAGAACGCATGTCGGCGCAAAAACGGGTGGCCGCGCCGGGTGGACACGCATCAAGCCAGAACGATCTGGAGATCTGTCTGGCTTCAACGGAGGAGCAGTCGATCCTATGAATTTCTAAGGGCGTGCTAGTTAATTTGACCTGCAATTAACAAGGAGAGAAAATTTTATCAGTAATTTAGTGTAGAACATGCTGGTTTGCCCAGACAGTTCTAAGTGTGCCGCTTCAGGAGCGGCCAGACGGGAAAATAGACTAAATAGCTGATACGAGAAGAAATTGACTGTTATGGACTGTGATATTTGTGGGTTACGATTGATTTATGATAACAAGTATAATGCACCCAGATATAAGTAACATCATTAGCTAGGTGGATATAACCAGTGTAAAGCATTGAACCGATAAGTTTAACGAGAAAAGATATAACATGCGAAAAAATCGACTATCTAGTACAAATGAATCTACAAACGATCTGAATCTAATCTGTTACCATCAATAGTGAGGTTTGACTGGATTGATACAGCTATGATAATGATAACAAACTAAACCCAAAAAATCCATAAAACCATCTATATGTTGACAGGTTCATGAAAAACATGTTATATGTGTGAAAGCACAGGCGAATCGGCTAGGGTAGAAAAGGGATTACAGCATGTGAACAATCGACTATTTAATATGGATAGATCTATAAACTTATCAGACCTAACCTGTTATCATTAACAGTGGGGTTCGACCGGATCGATGACAGCCATAATAAAAGATAACAGATCAAATCTATAAAATAAATAGATCTATTCACATCTAACAGAATCATGAAGACACACCATAAGCGCTAAAGTACAGGCGATCGGCTATTTAGTCGATGTAAGCATAGCAAACAGCCAATGTCACGCCTGTTCGAAAGCAAGTCTACCAACTAGCATACTCTGATTTAAAGTGCTAACAATGGGGATCGACCGGATCGTTACAGCCATAATAGCGAGCTATAGACCGGATTCAACTAGCTAGTAAACCTTCTCAAGATCAGACATGCCTTAGCCGCATACTATGCATGATCAAGATCGAAGTAGAACGGCCGATAAAACATAATCCGTCGTTTTAAAGTAAGAACCATCGCAAAGTGACAAAATAAACGATGGACTAAAAGGATATGAGGCCGATCTAAATCGATCTCGATCGGGTAGGTTGATATTGCTGAAACTAATGACAATGAGAACATCAATAAGATCGGTAACTTAATAAATCTACCCGAAGGATGCCACCCTTAGGTAGAGCCGATAACTTTATCTTAATCTAATTCGAGTAGTGGAGGTCGAACTTAACCAATGCAGCCGTACTTGAACTAGATAAGGATCGATAACTAACTCATACTAGAGCTCGTATGAGGTCGGCCATACCGATGCAGCCTTACAAACAAAAGTATAAGCCATGATGGTACTTACAGACAAGCCTGAGGTCGACCGGATTGATGTAGCCCTCCTTGTTGAAGAACTCATCGAGATCTACAGTACTCCTACTCCTAAGGGTTGGCGTGAAGCAAAAAAAAAAGTAATTGGTATTGATTGATTTGTATGTTTACAACTTACTGTGACCCTTTATTATTTATAGGGCTGCTGGACTTTGCGCACAAGAATAAGACTCTTTCATATACGTATACAAAAAAGCTAATATGAATTATTATTCCTTAATTGGTTTGGCCGTACGCACACTTGGGCCAAGCCATGCGCTGATCTGGTAACGTGTACGTATATGTGTGCTTCTCTACTTGAACTTATCTTGCATGCTCATCACGTCAGTAGCCAGGAGTTGCAACGTTCCCTTCATGTATGGACTGCACCTTTAATCAAGAAGCTTCACATCCCCATCTAAAGATATATTGATTTATTTCCTTATGCAGCCCGGCCAAACAATATTAAAATATCCCTTCGTTGTTAGTTGATCTGCTTGGCCTTGCACATGAGTCTTACCATATATAACTGGCCAAATATATTAATTGGCCTAACTTACATGAATACCCATAATAGCCAAACAAGCAAGTCTGATGATCACGTATACATGTATATCCCCTTTACCTTAATCTTGCTGGCATCCACATCAAGCATAGCTCGTATAGCACTTGGGCTCTCATCCTTTTCCATTTGCCTTGCCGGTTGCCCAATAATGCATCACGTATATGTAACAAACAAGATAGTAGGCACATCAGAACTCCGATATGTATAGGTGACGCCAGCTGTTTGACCTTTTGCTGGTTCCCATTAATTTCCGAGCATGAATGATTCCATCGGATATATCTCATCGGCTCTCAAGTCATGGTCATTATCAGAGATTTTCTTCTTTTTTACGTCACCAGCCGCTTCCTTCCTAATTACCAAATTTTGGTGTCAACAAGCACATTGGAAATGCTAAGTCATTGGATATTGCAATCTTACCAAGACCTTTGACCTTGCCTTTGCCATTATCACCAAATGTGATACTATCAATCCCATTGCTCTTATTTTCATTGATTGAATTGAACATTCTTGGATCACCGGTCATGTGTTGTGTGCACCCACTATCAAGCACCCAATGCATTCCTTTGGCTTTATAATTGACCTACAAAAGAAGATCAATTCTTTTTAGGTACCCAAACTTGCTTGGGTCCTTGAAGGTTAGTTACCAAGGTCTTTGGTACCCAAATGGCCTTCTTCTTTGGGCCCACAATTGGTGTACCAATGAACTTAGCCTTCACACCATTGGCACCCTTAACCAGCATGTAACAAGAATCAAATCTAATTGAGGATACATTAAGTTGCTTGTTCTTGCTAGTCTTGCAATATTACTCTATATGCACAACTTGCTTGCATCTATTGCAAAACCGACCATTGCCCTTCACAAAGCTAGCTTTGGGAGTGACAAAGGCCGCCTTGCCTTTCTTGGGGGTATAGCCTAATCCCTCTTTGTTGAGAGAAAACCTTTGACTACCCAAGAATTTTAGCAAGCGGGCATCTCTACCATAGGCATTGCCTAAGGCATGAGTGAGCTCATTCACCTCCTTCTTGAGGGTCTGATTTTCCACCATTAGTGAGGCATCACAAGTGAAACCATCACTCAAAGATGAAGTTGAAGTACAAGTGCTACAAGAAGGGTTAGTGGGAGCAACAACAATGGGCTTATAAAAAGATTCATCAATAATATCACATCCCACGTCACAAGACACAATCACTTTCTCCTTCTTGGATTCCTCCAGTTTGACTTGCTCAATGAGAGAGGAGTGAGCCTTTCCAAGCTTAGAGTGAGCTTTGCCAAGCTTCTCATGGGCTTCTAATTGCCTCTCATGAGTGGCATTGAGCTCATCAAGAGATTGCTCAGCAAATATGACTTTCTTGTGCAATTCTTTGCACTTTTTCTCTTTATCTCAAAGCAAGTGTGCACTTGCTCACACATGTCCATGAGCTCCTCCTTGGTGTACTCCTCATCATCATCATCACTCCTACAAGCATCACTTTCACATTCATCATCATCACTCACATCATATTTACCTTGGTAGGCTTTGCCATGAGGCATGTTGATGGAGTGTCGAAGATGGAGGGCTTGTTGTTGATGGCGATGCTTGCTAGTGCTTTCTTGATAGATTTCCTGCCATCATCACTAGAACCATCACTATCCAAAGAGCCATCACTATCCCAAGTGACCACATAGCCTCCACCCTTCTTCTTCTTTTGGAAGGTCATCTTCTTCTCCTTGTTCTTCTTCTTCTTATCCTAATCATTGTCACTATTGTAGGGACAATCCGCTACAACATGATCGGGGCTCTTGCAATTGTAGCATCTTCTCACATATTCTTTGCTTTTGGTATGATCTCTTCTCTTTCTTGCACTATAGCCCTTCATGAATTTGCCCATCTTGCGCACAAATAGAGCCATGACCTCATCATCAATGTCACTAAGATCCTCATCATCACTTGATTCTTTCTTGGACTTGCCCTTGTTCTTGGATGATGAGCTAGCCTTGAATGCTACACTCTTCTTCTTCTTGTCTTCGTCTTCCTTCTTGTCATCCTTGTCAACTCCTTCCCTTTCCACACGGTATGTCTCTTGTGTCATGACATCACCTAGTACTTGGTTAGGGGTAATCTCCTTCAATCCTCCTCTTATGATAAGCAACCTCAACATCTCAAATCTTGGAGGTAGGCACATCAAGAACCAATAATAGACATCATCATCCTTGATCTTCTCTCCCAATGCCTTCAAATCATTGACAATCACTTGCAATCGATGGAACATCTCCGGATTGCTCTCATCTTCCTTCATCTTGAAGCTTGTCAACTTGTCCTTGAGAATATACAACTTGGCACTCTTCACGGCCAGTGTACCCTCATATGTTTCCTCCAATCTCTTCCACACCTCATTAGCTCTATCACAATCCTTGATTTGCTCAAACACCTTGGAATCAATGGCATTGTATATGGTGTTGAGAGCCATTGTATTGCATTGCTTGTTTGCCTTGTCTTGCTTGGTGAGATTGTCAGGATCAATGATAGCATAGTCACTCTCAGTCACATCCCACACTTGATCATTGATTGAACCAAGATACATCTTCATCTTTCTTTTCCAATAATCATAACATGTGCCATCAAAGAACGGTGGTTTACCCCCCCACATGGTTGAACACAACTTGAGCCATAATTTAACACCGAGGTTGTTAAGCCTTCAATCAAATGGTGACCACGGCTCCGATACCACTTGAAAGGTCCTAATATGGCTAGAGGGGGGGTGAATAGCCTATTTAAGAATCTACAAACCAACTAGAGTAATTTGATTAGTATGACAAATAGCGAAAAGCAAACTTGCTCTAGATCTACAAGGGTTGCAAGCCACCTATCCAACAATTCTAGTTACTATGATCACTAGACACACAATTTACTAAGTCACTACTCACTAAAAGCTCTCACACTTGCTACACTAAAGAGCTCCACTAGATGAACTTAATCTACAAAGCAAGCTCTCAATTCTAACTACACTAAAGAGCTTGCTACAACTAGTTTGCGGGAATGTAAATAAGTAAGTGAGGTGATTATACCGCCGCATAGAGGAGTGAACCAATCACAAGATGAATGATAATTCAACCACCGGGAGAATACCAAAGGGCAAGAGACAACCAATTTTTCTCCCAAGGTTCACGTGCTTGCCAGCATGCTAGTCCCCATTGTGTCGACCAACACTTGGTGGTTCGGCAGCTAAGAGGTGTTGCACGAACCTTGTCCACACAATTGGACACCGCAAGAGCCTACCCACAAGTGAGGTAACTCAATGACATGAGCAATCCACTAGAGTTACCTTTCAGCGCTCCACCAAGGAAGGCACAAGACCCCTCACAATCACCGCAATCGGAGTCGGAGACAATCACCAACCTCCGCTTGACGATCCTCACCGCTCCAAGCCATCTAGGTGGCGGCAACCACCAAGAGTAACAAGTGAATCCCACAGCAAAACACGAACACCAAGTTCCTCTAGATGCAATCACTCAACCAATGCACTTGGATTCTCTCCCAATCTCACAAAGATGATTAATCAATGATGGAGATGAGTGGGAGGGCTTTGGCTAAGCTCTCAAGGTTGCTATGCCAATGCAAATGGCCAAGAGAGTGAGCTAGAGCCGGCAATGGGGCTTAAATAGAGAGCCCCCACGAATAGAGCCGTTGGCTCTCTATTCACTGAGAAATCGGGGCAACTAGACGCGCCGGTTGGATTGACCGGACGCAGGACCCTAGCATCCGGTCCTTAGATTTTTGCCACATGTCCCCTTCTTCAAACATTGATCGCCCAATTTCAACGGTCATCAGTGCACCTAAGTTGTGACCGGACGCACTGCTCAAAGCGATCGGACGCTCCAACACTGGAGTCCGGTTGTTTCCAGTATGGTTCCATTCATGACTAGACACGTCCGGTGGCTCATGATCAGACCCAGACCAGCGTCCGTTCAACATAGTGTCCCTCTGTTGCTTGTGTCAGCATATGTCACTAGGTGACCGGATGCACCCCCTGCACATTAGGTTCCTTTGTCTCTTCAGCGTCCGGTCAAGAGACCGAGGGCGGCCTTCACTGCACGCCTACTGGCAGGACGTAGGGTCCAAGTCCGGTCACTGCCCAAGGCAGAGTCCGGTCAATACGAAATAGCTCCTTTTGACCCTGAACTTCACCACCCTTGATCAATTGTGCCAACCACCAAGTGTATCACCTTGTGCACGTGTGTTAGCATTTTTTCACAAATATTTTCAAGGGTGTTAGCTTTCCACTAGATCCTAAATGCATATGCAATGAGTTAGAGCATATAGTGGCACTTTGATAATCGCATTTTGATACGAGTTTTAGCCCTCTTAATAGTATGGCTATCGATCCTAAATGTGATCACACTCGCTAAGTGTCTCGATCACTAAACCAAAAAGCTCCTATAAATTTCACCTTTGCCTTGAGCTTTTTGTTTTTGTTTTTCTTGTTTTCCAAGTCCAAGCACTTAATCATTACCATGGCATCACCATCATCATGTCATGATCTTCATTTGGTTCACCACTTGGTTCACCATCATCATGTCATGATCTCATATTCACTTTGATAAACTAGGTTAGCACTTAGGGTTTCATCAATTCACCAAAACCAAACTAGAGCTTTTAGTGGCTTCTATGGAGTTTACACACAAACTGCTCGATGTTTTGCAGCAACCAGAGAGTGGCAAACAGAATTGCAGCAATGGGTGTCTCTAGGTGTTCTCTGCGCTTCTGGCGTCCCTGTTAAGCCATTCGTGCATGCGATCTCGACCAGCTCCATGACTTGCGACTCCAAACATGAGATGCAATTTATCCTATCCCTCCCACCTCCTCCTCTCCCTCCATGCCAGTGAGATCCTCACCACCGGACAACCACCATCCATCCTCTGATTGCCTGCCTCTGCATGCCATGGGGTCTTCTTCGAACCTTGCTGGTCGGCTGGATTTCTCACTTAGGTGCAAGTTTGAGGATGAAGTGGATTGCCATTTTGGCACCCTGGTACACCATTCCCCTCCTTCGGCTGATGGATCTTCCTTCCTATTGGTCACTTTCCACTATTTTTTGTTTTGGTTGACTAAAGATTCGGTCTCTCTGGCCCTCCAAGTGTGTTTGGGTGGTCATGTCGCTGGTTTTCATGTTAAATTCTTAAGCACGAACCACTTTTGCTTTTCTGTTTCTTGCAAACAAGTTGGGTTCCATGTCTATCGTCTTAGTCGAGTGATCACTTCTCAATTTGATGTCTATTTTCATCTTTGGAGCAATGGCATGCCCAACTAGGAATGAGAAAAATGTCTCTGGGAAGAGGAACAAGAAAAAGAATGGTCTACTGTTCTCTCCAAAAGTACCAAGAACTCGATAAAAAAAGAGTAGTAAACACGTCTCTTTTGCCAAAACTATGGTATAGAAGCCTCCAAAGCAAGTTGCGCAGCCACCTGGCTTGATCTGCTTTGGTTCTTTTCTTATTCCCCTCCCCTTGATCACTTTAGATTTAGGACTGGTTTCCCTAGCTTACATTGGGGACAAATTCAAGTTTCATCTTGATCGTGGTCGTGTTCTTCATGACAGCACCCAGCCGCCTTCCTCCGATGCTAAACGCGTGGCAGATTCTATGGAGGCTAATGGTTTGGATTCAAATACAAATCTTTCTTTGGGCCTTATGAGCTGCAGCCGTTGCATTGGAGTCGGACACGACCATTCATCCTATGTTAGCAAAATCAGATGCTGGGCCTGCTATAACTATGGTCATGTTCAGAGGAAATGTCGCATTAGAGCCCGGCCCAACCAAATATGGATTTGGAAGGCAACCTCACCTAATCGTTTTGATTCCCATGACTCCCTTGATTCCAGCACTAATAATGCTGAGAAGCCAGACTCTTTGCGTTACCAAACCGAGCAACAGTTGAACCCTCAAACAAAAGCTCTTAAATTCATGGCAGCAAACAAACTCTATGCAGACCAACTGTTCTACAGCCGCTATGGATTGTTGGATGGCTTCACCATGAGGGGCATCAACCCTCTAATCCTAAATAGCCCCAACACTATCTCTGCTCAGTCCTTTACACTAGGTTCTAAAATCATTGACAAAGGTATACTCGATATACAGGAAGTCAAAGATGAGGTTTTTGTACCCAATGGTCTTGACTTGCTACCCTATCTGTCGGTCGTTCATGCTGTAATACTCTAGGTCCTAGCAGTTGTAGCATAGGGAGGAGGTCAATGTGTCTCCCATTGTGTAGTATGCACCACAAGCTCAAAGTGGCGGGCTCAATACCTTCACAGGTCCCACAGTCAGTCTGTTCCATAGGAGGGGCATCCCAAATTCTGCTCAATTAGATGGCTCTCTTACTCATCTAGGGGTTGCCATCATGTTCAGGCCCATACTGGTTGACCGTGGGGTGGTACAGAATTAGGTAGCCACTGAAGACATTGCTCCTGCACTAGAGTGGAAATTGTGCAAGGGCGCCCATGCCTTCATGCTTTAGCTTTGCAACTCCGGCCATACATTGTTGAAGCAAGGCATCACGCCGCTCGTGCTATTCACAAGGACATCTCAGTGTCAAAAAATGCTATCCCCTTTCAAGAGAGTGGTTTGTCCCTGAGCTTGGGAGGTTGAAAGGACCTAGGATGCCGCCTAGAGGGGGGGTGAATAGGTGTTTATGAAAATTAACACCTTTAAATGCGGAAACAATTAGTAAAGGGAGTTTCCAAATTGGAAACTCCAAATAAGAGTAATACCACCCCTCACAAGTTAGCCACATAGTGTACAAGGTATAAAGAATATATCTAGAAGCTACAACCCTGCAACACAAAGTTAGACCTATGAATAAATATTTTTAGCATAGAGCTCTAATACCGGACGTGTCCGGTATGAATACCGGACGTGTCCGGTATGCACAGTTTCTGCAAAATAGCCCTGAACTTGCTCCTTTCGATTTCTATCTTCAAACCAAACTGCAGATACCTACTAGAGATATCAATATACACAAAGAACCTGCACAAGAGCTGGAGCAACACAAATATTAAATGAAATGCGAATTGAGACACGATATTTGTTTTACCGAAGTTCGGACTCGTTCGAGTCCTACTCTCCGTTGAGGGGGCTGCGGGCGACCCAGCGAAGGTCAGCCCTAGAGGGTACCATGAAGGTCACTCTAGCCAGAGTCTTTTCCAACTCCTTTTCTCCTTCCACTAAATGATTCCAAGGCGGCAGAATCGACTGTTACAAACTTTCCGTGGCACACCACAATCTCTCGGGTGCTCTTCGGCGATGCCTAACCGTCTAGGACCGAAGAGTCCAAGAGTAACAAATGCGAATCACGAGATTGACAATATGCACAAGTGCTCAAGTGGTGGCTTGCTCTCTTTTTCAAATTCTCTCTTAACCCACAAATGGATTTTGCAATTTGTATCACACACTCACTAAGAGAGGGTTTAGGAGAGTTGGCAAGGCTAAAAAATGTGTGTGTATGTCAGCAGAATCAGCAGCCTCCAAAGGTGGAGGCTTGGGGGTATTTATAGCCCCCTTGGAAAAACTAGCCATTGCAATACCGAACACGTCCGGTATGACTTACACAGCGCCAACGGTAACTAAGTTACATTGAAGTTGTGAGGCGTTGGAACTCCCGATGAATGTCGGAACTCCCGACTCACGTCAGAACTCCCAACCCTCAGCAAATTTGAAAAACATGTAACTCAGTTAAAGTATGTGAGGTGTCGGAACTCCTGACTCATGCTGGAACTTCCGACCGTCAGAACTCCTGACTCATGTCGGAACTCCCGACCCTCAAGGCTTTTGAAAACTAGTCGTTGGCCTCTGGTCATCGGACACATCCGGTATGACCAGGACAGTGAACCCTCCAGGTCAGTTAAAGTGCGAGACGTCAAAACTCCCGACCCTTGCCGGAACTCCCGACCGTCAGAACTCTTGACTTACATCGGAACTCCCGACGAACCAACCTGAGAACAATAATTTTACCACTGCTGGGTAAATACCGGACACGTCCGGTATTGCCCGACCAGCAAAAATAAAGTTAGCTCTTTTGTCGCTCAAATACTCAAAACTCACATGGGTTGGCTTGAGCACTTATGAAACATTATCTATCAACATGATGCATCCCTCATAATAGTACGGCATTCCTATTAACTCGAAATTAAAAGTAACGAAATTAAACCTTTTGAGTTAATCTCTTTCAACCGAAGCCGTGTATTCCAATCTTCATTAAGTGAGGGTGCTAACATGTCAACTTTGATCTTTTCACTTGAGCATAGCCATCTTGAGCATGTGACTTGATTCCATTCATCAAATTTGAATAATCCCAAATGTATCAAGTCACTTCCATCAAACACTCTAATAGTGATTTGATCCTCCACATCAATATGAGTATCGTGGCTTGATTAGTACCTCAACTAAATGCAAGTACTTTCTTCTTCACCCTAGCTAGGTTCTTCGGCCACCAAGCCGTCGCTTGCCCTTCACCCTTGCTTAGTACCTCGAAGCCTTTCCTTGCTATCTTCACCATCTCAAGCCATCAAGTCACATCTTGTGTTGAATCATCCATTCATGTATTGTTATCTTTTTTATTTCAATTTAGCAAGCTTCAAATATGAGACCAATCCATATGCAATCCCTTATGTCTCATTAATTAATTCTTACAAGCTTGCTTTCACATAGAACATGGAAATCCCACAATAATTAAGCCTTTGCATGAATTCCATTTGCATTGTTGTCTTGTGCTTGAACTAGATTGTTTACACAACAACACATCATTTTGGCTTTCATTAAGTACCTATGAGATAACCTATTACCTGTCCACGCTTAGCAAACATGTTAATCCTTTAATCACGTTGTCATTCAATCATCCAAAACCCACTAAAGGGCTATATGCACTTTCAATCTCCCCTTTTTGGTGATTGATGACAACTTGATTAAAGCTTACAAAATGATATAAACATTTAAACTTTTGGGTTCAATGATTTATGAGTGGCTCCCCCTTAATATGTGCTTAAGATTAGAATTCACAAAATGACCTCAAATGTCAATTGCACATACTAAAACATATAGGAGACTCCCCCAAAATCATTGCATCTGTGGGGTGCATGTGTTTGTGACAAAGTGAAACCGTGATGCGTATGACAAGATATATCACACAAGAATAAATATAAAAGCATCACATCAAATATTTTCATTCTAGCATGCATAGTCCTTATGAAAATAAATATAACACATGTAATTCACACATAGCACTCATTACATATTTTCTCAAGTCCACAAGCCACTGAAATATATATTAAGATCATGTCTCACGAGATACATAGATAAAGCATAAGTGAGTCTCATATCTCACATGATACAATCTATCTCAAATCCAAGATACATCAATGAAGCTCAAAAACAAGAAACGACAGCCTGGAGTACATATCTTCAGGTACAAAGATAAGCAAATGAAACTATCCTGAAGCTTTAATCAGTCTCTCTCCTCCTTTGTCATCTATCACCACAAAGGTCCAACAATGACATACTAAGGACAAAGGGGCTACAAGCTGTCACTAAAAGCTGAGATCACTCATCATCATCTTCATCTCTACCAGCATCCTCATCATCTAAGCGTGTAACACCGGCTGGACGAGAACCACCCGCACCAGATGGGTCATAGCCACCAGAGCCATAGTAGCCACCACCACTAGTGAGGTCACTCCACCAGTCAGAAGCATAGTCGTTTGCAGTGCTGGGACGTGGCTGAGAGTGAGTAGGCACATGAGCCTAAAGTTGTAGAGTGTCAGGGTGCTTAGGTGCCTGCTGCTGCTGTCTTTGAAGGAACTCAGCATACTCTCTGTCGTATATGGCTTGCTGCTCCTCCTTAGTCTCAGACTCACTAGCTGCCTCATCTGATAGTGGAGACCTAGGAGGATCAAGCTCAAGCCTAGAAGCAATTTGCTTCAAGGTTTGAGTATCCTTCCTCCTAGCCTCCTTCTCCTTCTGCTGCCTAGTCTGGATGTCCCAACACATCCCAAATATGGAGCTGAAAAGCCTATGGATAGGCGAGGGAGGACTGCCACGGCGTGAAGGAGCACGTGGTGGAGGTGAAGCTCCTACTGCTGCACCACTCTCAGGTGCATCTGCCTCAGCTGTACCTGCTGCTCCTCCTAGACCTACTGGAGGTAACCATATCTCAGGCAAGTCTGCAACAATCTTTAGGGCCTTGTGAATCTTATCATACTCGAATGTGTGCCCTGTCACCTGCTCAATCATATACATGATATAAGGAGCAAAGCCACAACCTTTGAGGGGCCTCTCTCCCACACTCTTGATCTCGGACCAAATTAAGTCAAACATGCTGAAAGGCCGAGCATCAGGTGCCATTCTGTGGAGTAAGTTCCTAGAATAATCTGTAATGTTGCCCTTGTCTCCACCCTTGCAGTCAATAGTCTTCCTAAACATCCTATCCAGGTATCTGTAGGTAGGGTGAAGACCTAGAACCTTCCCCACTGCTCCTCTCTCACCTCCTGGTGGATACATATAGGCAAGCTGCTCAGGGGGTAACACCTGCTCGGTGTGAATCCTATCTCTCTAGAGGTCACCCTCTAAGAAGCCAAGCTGAGCGGTGAAAACATCATAATCAACACTGTACCACTGGCCCTCAAGCATCCAGTGCATCTGCCTCTCATCCTCCTCAACGAACAGAGTAGCATAGAACTGAGCTACTACCTCTGTGTTCTAGTCATGCTGGAACTCCATGATCTCATAAACCCCAATGCGCTAGCAAATAGCAATGGCATGATCAACTGAGGCCTTCTGCAACTCTCTAACGTACTGCTAGTCAATCCACTGAGACCTGGCAATAACTGGGTTCCTGGTGAGAATCACACTAGAGTAGAAGTCAAGGTGAAAAGCTGTCTAGAAGTGGTGATCATACTGAACCTTAGGTAAGCCTCTCGGATCAACCCTTCGCTCATCTCTAGCTTTCCTAGTCATACCCTTTCCCCTGTATTCAACTCTAGGAACATAAGAGGGCACATTGGGCAAACATGTCTCAAGGAGACCATAATGCATCCCTTGACCAGGCTAGTGCTGAACAGGAGGAACTGGCTCCTCCTCCTCAATCTCCTGCTCCACATCTGAGCTGTCACCTTCTGAGCCTCTGTTAGTGCTCTTCCTCTTTCTATCTTCTCTAGACTTGTCGATGTTTCACCACTGATAGCCTACCACGGGGGTACCTAGGGCAGTATGTTCGGGCTTCGGCGTATGCTGAACTCGATGGTTAACGCAAGAGACAGTCGATTTATCCTGGTTCAGGCCCTCAATCGTAGATCGAGTAATAACCTTACGTGCAGTCGGCGTTAGCCTTTGCGTTGGATTGATTGTGATGTGTTGTGTTGTACCATTGTCCTCTTTCTCTCAGGAGCCCTGCCCTCCTTTATATAGTCAGGAAGCCAGAGTCCTAATCGGTTTACAATGAGATTTCCTGGTAGGATTACTTAATAGTTCTACTACTAAGATTTACATGGGAAGAATCCTAGTTGGATTGGATCTTCTCTCTCCCTTGCGGGGTATCCTATGGGTCCCACATCGACAAGCCCCCGAGCACTTCATGGTTGAGCTCCAAAAGCCTCGCTTTGCTCCTTCAAGTCTTGTTGAGTAGGAACAAAATGTCATCCAAGTGCTTTCTGGAGTGAAACCTTGTAGCGCTTCTTGGGATCTTTGAGTTGGTGAGTGCTTTTTGAAGAAAAAGTACATCCATCTGGTTGTAGCCCCCGAGCCTCTTGCTATTTGGAACAAGGAGCTGGAGGATCTTGTCTTGAAGTTGCTCTGATTGTTCGTTGAAGTTTTATTAAAAAGAACTCGAATATGGCTCGTTCCGGGTTCTTTTTGTCGTAATGTCTTGAAGTGGTCTTCGTTGAGGAAGTATTTTGGTGACGTGCGCTTTTTCGAAGAAAAAGGGCACTCACTGAGTGTAGCCCCCGAGCCTCTTGCTATTTGGAACAAAAAGTTGGAGGGTCTTGATCCTTTATGTTGTTTCAAAATTTGTGTTCTTAAGTAGTCCCCGAGATTTGGATTATGTCATCATCCGAGTAGTTTTGCGGCATCTTTCCATAGCGGCTCTTTAGTCTTGGATTAAACCATCATCCGAGTAGTTTCACGGCATGTAGTTTGTCTTTGGTTCCGAGCCTCTGGGAGTAGTTGAAATGAAGGCCGAGCTCCCTAGCTTAGTGTTGATTAAGCTATGATGCTGGCTGAGCCCCCGAGCGTATATCCATGTTGTTTCATTCAGGAAGAACTCGGGTGCGAGGTCTTGGCGTATTCTTTGATAGCCTGCTGTTGTCAGATGTAGTTGTATGGTGGTGGTTGAGTGTAAATGCCTTTTGTTCATGGGTTGTACTGCGCTGGTATATTCTTCCGAATATGCCTATCTTCGAGTACTGTTTCCTCTCGCCTGAGTCATCCATTATTGAGTCCTGTCTTTTCACTGTGTCCTTTGTTAGGCTTATTTCGTTGGTACTCCTAGTCCATGTGCGCCGCTCCTTTGGTCTATAAATACTGTCCCGGAGTGCTTGTTTTCATCCATTGGACATTCTGTTGAAACCTTCGTGGTTATGAACATGGTGGTTTGTGAAGTAGAGCAGCCCCCGGGCATATTTTGTAGTTCCTGTGTGTCTTGTCGTAGCTGGAGGAAGTCTTGTGATAGGGATTAGAGGTAGGCTAATCCTACGACAGCATTGTGCCAGGATGTACGTGGTGGTAGTTGGAGGAAGTCTTGTGATGTGGGCTTCGTTCCTTCATCCGGCAGTTCTGGGTTGATCCTCGTTGCCTGTCTTGAGACTATCCGGTGCAGATCAACACCGTATCCAGCATCACATTGGTCTTGGGTAGACAGATGCCCGCTGGCCTTCTCTGCTCCATGTTGCCCTGCCGTGCTACCGATCTCCGCCTTGGATGCACTGCGTCCGTCCTTTGAAGAAAACAGTGTAGCTGATGGCGGTTTGTCCTTCCGAGTAGCAATTTGGGACACGTAGTCATTCCAGAGCCTAGCCGTGTCCATGTTCCTCTTTGCTACTTTGCTTTTCGTGGTGCCGAGTTCGTTGGGTCTTGTAAGATTTGTAATCTTCTATTTTTGAAGTTGCTTGTAATGTAACGAATCTTGTCTTCTGAGTTGTCTTTTACTTTTCTGCTGTGATCCCTGTCGTTCATGAGATTACCGAGTTCTTTCTTAAATAACCGGGTTCCTTTGTTCCTTGCGAGGTAGCCCTTTCTTTCTTCTTGGTTTGACGAGTTGTTCTTGTAGCTATCTGATAACCCTACCGTGGTGCTGGACGGATAAGTCTGAAATCTGCCCGTTGGTTTGTACCGTTGTGTGGATTCGTGCCCTCCGTCATTTTAGCTGTGTCGGTAAATGGACCGTTGCGTTCTCACACTGTGTTTTAACGGGCCTCGTGGGCCGTTTTCATCACTGAAAAATCTATTTAAAGACCTTTTATCTTCCTTTCCTTTGTTGCTCAGCTCTTGCCTTTAAACCCTAGCCTTCAGAAATCCGCCGCCGTCATCGTCGCCGTCACCCGAGCACCACCATCCTAGCTTCCTCTTCCCTAGTGTCTTCTTTGCTTCCGCCAGTTCATGGGAAAGAAGAAAACCGCAAGCAAGTCTCAGGCGACCTTCGTGGACGAGGAGTCCTCCCTTTCTTTGATCGAAAACCAGGAGTTCGTGGCCATGAGGGCTGCTCAGAAGGTTTGGCCGGCTCCAACGACAAGTGAAGACCAGCTACGCGAGCTCGTTAGCGACGGCTTGATCCAAAGCAAAGTCATCGCTGAATGGAGAGTTCTGGGTGAGCATCGGGTTCCAGCTCCGGGTCCTGGTGAGATTGTCCTCTTCGTTTCCTTTGTCCATGCCGGACTTAGCCTTCCTGCTTCCGCCTTCCTTCATCAGTTTCTTGGTTATTTCGGGGTTAGTCTGAACCATCTAACCCCCAATGCTGTTCTCCATCTTTCTGTTTTCGTTCATCTTTGTGAAGCTTTCCTTGGGATCCCTCCTTCTCTATCTCTTTTTCACTTTTTCTTTTGTCTGAAACCTCAACCCCGCCGTGAAGAAACCAGCATTCTTGGCGGTTGCGGGATTCAGTTTCACCAGGGTCTCAAGATTAAGTTTTTTGATTATGACCTGGTCGATTCTGTAAAAGATTGGCGTGCCGAGTGGTTTTACGCTGCCAATTTGATCCCTTCCCTCGTCGTCCACTCTGGATCTGGTCCTATGGTGAATGACCGATGGGACAAGAAGCTTGAGTCTCCTGCTGAGATTCAAGTGATCCAGCCACTCCTTGATAGGATTAGTATGCTGAAGCAGCAAGGTTTGATCAGCTTTGGAATTGTTTCGAGCTTTCTTCGCCGCCGGGTTCAGCCTTTGAAAGAGCGGGAGCATCTTGGCTTTGAGTATTCTGGGGCCGAGGATCCTTCACGCATGGTCCCAGCTCTTGAGCTGACCAGTGAGGAGGTACTTGAGCGTCTCCAAAAGATGCTGAAAGGAGTGAGCGTCATTCCTCCTGCTGTCCCTGAGTTCTCAGCCATCAACCCGCCCCCAGCTGTGAGTTGTCTATCTTTTTGTTTGAGTACTTTATGTACTCTTGCTGCATCCGTTCTTGCTTAGATTTTCTTTGTCTTGGTGTTTTATCTTTTTTCGCAGGAGCTTGGGCGGAACTTTGTCGATCCGATCCCCCTTGATGCTCTCCCTGCTGTGGCGGAGACTGGGGATCGTCTAGCTGGAACTTCTACAATTAGTAAGTCCCAAACCTCTATAGCCCTTCCTGGGGTTTCTTCTAGATTTGTTGATGTATATGAAGAATATGTTCCTCGTCTAGTCCCTCGTGGTCCTTGCAGTGTCCCGAAGAGGGGGCGAACGGATGGGTCTTCATCTGGCCTGCCTATCTCCAAGAAGCCTCGCAAACCAAGTACTCCCTCAGGTACTCCAATCGTTGCTAGCATGCTCTTAGGTGAGCACATTTAATACTTTTTGTTCCTTTATTTTCCTGTTTCTCTCTTGAACCGAGTACTTTTTATCCTCTTTTCAGCAGGTGCTCTGGTTTCCTTGGCTGAGGAAGAAGAGGATGATGAAGTACCCCTCATCATGCGGCGGTGAGTTGTTTTTCATATTCCTGCTGCATTGAATTTCTCTTCTTTGTCTTGACTTTTAGTCTTGAACTTTTTGAAGTAATCGGAGGTCGGGTGTGAGTTCTTCCGAGGCTCCCGCGTCGACTTCTTCTGAAGCTCCGGTGTCGACTTCTTCTGAAGCTCTGGTGTCGAGTTCTTCTGACTTCTATCCCGAGCTCTACCGCTCCTCCAGTGCGGAGTTCTTTCACGGTTCTAGTCCCGGCTTCTTCCGTGGCTCCGTTGTCAGATATCCCGCTTCCGTCGCCGGGTGGTGGGGACGTTTTCGCCGTCGTGGTTCCCCCTGCGAGGCCTTCTTTTGGCTTCGCGAAGAAGAAAGTAGTCGGGTGAGTAAATCCTGGCTTTTATCTTTTTGGCTTCTTTCTTCCTTCTTCTGGTTCTTATCGGTGCTTCCTTTTATCACTTTTTAGTGTTTCATCTTCTCTCGTTTCTTCATCGACTTCTTCTCTGCCTCCTGCCGTGCCAACGAGTTCCGAGCCTCAGGACTCACAGCATTCTGTTGATGAAGTTGCTGCGGGGGCTTCAGAGCTTCCTGGCGAAGTTGTGGATTTAGCCGCTCCGGAGGTGACTGTGGCCGTCGTGCCGGGTCCTTCTGAGGGTTTGGCTCCGGCTTCCCTGGAGGTTGCTTTGGTCGCTCCTTCTTCGCCCCAGCCGGCCTCTCCTTCCCCTTCTCTTGCTTTCGGCGGTCCCTCTTTTTCCAGTGACGTGGTGCAATAGTTCGATGCCACCCATCAGTTATCGGAGCTGACCACAGCCTGGGGGAGCTTGTCGACCCTCGCGACTTCTTTTGGTGAAAAGCTCCAGGTAGGTTTTACTGCCACTCCTTTTTTGCGTGCTTATTTTTCTTCTGTCCTTACGCCTTGTTTCTCTTTGCCTCTTTTTGCTCAGTCTTTCTCTCGTGATCATTCTGGCTTCTTTTTCTCATCTGAGAATGAGAGAAAGTTGTCTTCTGAGGTGGACGCTCTGAAAGCCGATCTCGACCTTCTCCGGGCTGAGTTGGAGACAGAGCGTCAAATGTACCAAAAGGAGGAGAAGACCCTTCGTGCCTAGGTCGTGGAGACGGAGAAGCAGAGGGACGCCGCGGTGGAGTCTGCAAAGAATGAATGCAAAGGTGCTGCGGGTTCTGCCTGTTTCTTCTTGTATTTTTGACTTCTTTTTTCGCTGACTTGTTCTTGGGTGTCTTGTCTAGTTCTCCGAGTTGAGAAGCAGAAGCTCTCGGAGAGTATCGATGAAATGAAGGCTCTCGTCCGCTCTAGTCATAATAAAGCTGAGGAGGTAATTACTCATGCTGAGGAAGAACTCGCCCTTGCTAAGCTGATTAGGCGCGGAGCTGACAGAGATCTTGTGCAGGCCCAAAAAACTATTGAAAGCTTGTCCGGGAAGCTGGCGACGGCTACTGAAAATTGGAACATTTTATGGAAATCTTTTCGTTTAGTAGCCGATGTTCTCCGGACTCCCGCGGATGATGGGCAATCTTGGGCGCAGTTCATTCCCCGGATTCCGACTCATTTCCAAGAGTTCGCGAAGAAGTGTGCTCAAGTATGTACCAAGAATGTATTGGCCTAGGTCCGGGTCCTTGCTCCAGAGGCGCCTCTGTCCAAGATAGCAGAGGAAGCTGAAAGCCAAGAATATCTTGACGCCGTTGAGAGGATGGAGCCTGAGGTCGAAGGTTTAGCCAGTAGGGTTGTAGACAGTCTAAATATTGACATTTCTCTTTCTGATGACAATGCCTGATCCGATTGAGCATCCCCTTGTAATATTACACTCCTCTTTAAATGAAGATTCTTTATTTTTGTTGATGTATTCTTTGCCTGGGTGCGGTCGAAGTTACTTGACTTGCTGAGTACTTTGTCCTATTTTTGTCTCTGCTCCGCAAAACAACTCTATGCGTTATTCTGACGAGACCCCTCGATTTGTCGAGTACTTTTCTTTTCTTCCTCTTTTGTGATCCGTCGAGTGCTTTGTCCACGCTATGACTTGTTAGATGTAAATCTTTGTGTTGATAACCTTTCGTCCGCGCTATGTAAAAACAACTTGGCATAGAATTGTTGATGTATTCTTTGCCTGGGTGCTTTTCTGAGGAAAAAGTATTCCTATCTGGATGTAGCCCCCGAGCCTCTTGCTTTTCGGAACGAAGAGCTGAAGGGTCTTTTGAAGTTCAATTTCGGTCGACTAGTTTTAGCTTTTAGCTACCCTCATCGGCGGGCTCAAGCATCTTTTCAGCTATTTTGCTTTTTGTTTTGGGTGTTAGCTTTTAGATACCCTCATCGGCGGGCTCAAGCGTCTTTTCAGCTATTTTGCTCTCGGCCGGGATGCTCAGGCATGTTTTTAGCCATTTTGCTTTTTGTTTCGGGTGTTAGCTTTTAGCTACCCTCATCGGCGGGCTCAAGCATCTTTTCAGCTATTTTGCTCTCGGCCGGGATGCTCAGGCATGTTTTCAGCCATTTTGCTTTTTGTTTCGGGTGTTAGCTTTTAGCTACCCTCATCGGCGGGCTCAAGCGTCTTTTCAGCTATTTTGCTCTCGGCCGGGATGCTCAGGCATGTTTTCAGCCATTTTGCTTTTTGTTTCGGGTGTTAGCTTTTAGCTACCCTCATCGGCGGGCTCAAGCGTCTTTTCAGCTATTTTGCTCTTGGCCGGGATGCTCAGGCATGTTTTCAGCCATTTTGCTTTTTGTTTTGTGAAAACAAATCGTTGGAAGTCATGACAAGACATGTTGTGGATAAATATCATCTTTATTGATCATGAATATAAACTAATACATATGTTGTTGAAGAGTATTGTCTTTCGTCGATTGTGAACGTTGGTCCCTTGTGGCTTGCATATCTGTTTTTTCTTGAGTTGTTTTTACGCGTAGAATCTTCTTAGTTGGCTGATGTGCCATGTATTGCTGACTTCTTTTCCATCTTCGGTTATTAACTTGTATGTGCCTGGTCCGGTGACTTTTGTGACAATGAACAGACCTTCCCATGGACTGAGTAGCTTATGTCGTCCATCAGCCTTTTGTATCCTTCTTAGCACTAAGTCTCCGACTTGTAGTGATTGAGGTTGGGTACTCTTGTTGTAGTGCCTTCTTAAACCTTGTAGGTATCTGGCTGATTGGAGGGTAGCGTTTACTCTGACTTCTTCTGAGCTGTCGAGTTCTAATCTTTTTGTGTGTTCTGCTTCTCCTTCATCGTATTGTTCTATCTTTGGGGATGTCCAGATCAAGTCGGCGGGCAGTACGGCCTCTGACCCGTAAACTAGGAAGAAGGGTGAGTAGCCTGTTGCTCTGCTTATTTGAGTTCGTAGCCCCCATACTACTTTCAGTAATTCTTTAATCCATTTGGACCCATAGTCCACTAGTTCTTCGTATAACCTTGGTTTTAATCCGGCTAGTATGAGTCCATTAGCCCTTTCTACTTGTCCGTTGGCTTCTGGATGTGCAACAGACGCATAGTCTATACTGAAACCACAGTCTTGTGCCCAGCTCTTGAATTCTGTAGCTATGAAGGGGGAGCCTAGATCTGTGATGATTCGATTGGGCATGCCGAAGCGGTGCATAATGTCTTGGATGAACTCAACTGCTTTGGTTGCGCTGTATTTCGCGAGTGGTTTGTATTCAATCCACTTGGTGAACTTGTCGATTGCTACAAAGATGTACTCGAAACCGCCTTTTGCTTTTTTCAGGGGTCCTACTTGATCTAGCCCCTAGCAGGAAAAAGGCCAAGCGGGTGGGATGCAGATAAGATTGTGAGCTGGTACATGGGCTTGTCTTGCAAACATTTGGCAACCTTTGCATTTTCTGACAAGCTCTTCTGCGTCTTTCAAAGCGGTTGGCCAGTAGAATCCGGTGCGAAATGCTTTGCCAACCAGTGTCCTTGAGGCGGCATGATTCCCACAGCAACCTGAGTGTATTTCATCTAGGTTTTCTTTTCCTTCTTCAAATGAGATACATTTTAGGAGTACTCCTAATGATGCTGCTCTTCTGTAAAGTTTATCTCCTACTAGAACATAGTTTTTGCTTCTGCGAACAACTTGGGTGGCTTCTGCCTTATCTGCTGGCAATTTGTTTTCTTTGATATAGTCGATGAAAACTTGGCTCCATGAAGTGTTGATTACCAAGATCTGAACGCTTTTAGCCTGAATTTCATGTGTTGTTTCACCGGGTTGTTTGATAGAGGGTACTGATAGCTCTTCTATGAATACGCCAGGTGGAACCTTCGCTCTGTCTGATCCGAGCTTGGCAAGGACATCTGCTGCAATGTTGAAATCGCGTAGGACGTGTAAAATTTCTAATCCTTGGAAATGTTTTTCAAGTTTCCATACTTCAGCACAGTAAGCACCCATGTTTTCTTTGGTGCAATCCCAATCTTTGTTGACTTGGTTGATGACTACTGCTGAATCGCCGTATACGAGTAATCTTTTTATTCCGAGGGTAATTGCCACTCGTAGCCCGTGGATGAGGGCTTCATATTCTGCTTCGTTATTAGTAGCTTGCCATAATATCTGAAGGACGTACTTGAGTTGTTTTCCTTCTAGAGAAATGAGGAGAACGCCTGCACCGGCCCCGCCTAGTTTGAGTGATCCGTCAAAGTACATCTTCCAGTGGTCAAGGATTGTATCTGATAAAGGCTATTGAATCTTTGTCCATTCGGCCACAAAATCGGCGAGGGCTTGAGATTTGATTGCTTTTCATGGGGTGAAATCGATGTCAAGAGCTCCAATTTCAACTGCCCACTTGGATATGCGCCCTGTGGCGTCTTTATTGTGTAGGATGTCTCCAAGTGGAAAATCTGTCACCACGGTAATCTTGTGGCTTTTGAAATAGTGGCGAAGCTTGCGTGAGGTGATGAGTAGAGCGTAGAGTAGTTTTTGTACATGCGGGTACCGGATTTTGGATTCTAATAGTACTTCGCTGATGTAGTATACGGGACGTTGCACTTTATACATGCGCCCTTGTTCTTCTCTTTCTATGACTATTGCCGTGCTGATTACGGTAGGAGTCGCCGTAATATATAGCATCATATCTTCATCTTTCTTTGGAGGTGTCAGGACAGGCGACGAAGTGAGGTATTCTTTAAGTTTTTTGAAAGCTTCGTCGGCCTCTATTGTCCACTCGAACTTGTCTGTCTTCTTTAGTAGTTTAAAGAAAGGCAACCCCTTTTTGCCGAGTCTTGATATGAAGCGGTTGAGGGCCGCCATGCATCCTGTTAGTTTCTGCACATCTTTGACACTTCTAGGTGGGCCCATTTCTATTATAGCTCGAATTTGCTTGGTGCTGGCTTCGATCCCGCGCTGACTGACCAAAAATCCGAGTAGTTGTCCTGAGGGAACTCCAAATACACATTTGTTTGGGTTCAATTTCCATCTCCATTTCTTCAAGTTTTCGAAGGTTTGCTTTAAATCTTCAATCAGAGTGTTTGGGTTCTTTGTTTTCACTACTACATTGTCCACGTATGCCTCCACATTTTCACTGATTTGATTCCCAAGGCAAGTTTGGATAGCTCTTTGGTACGTGGCGCCAGCGTTCTTTAGTCCAAATGACATGGTCTTGTAGCAGTAGGCACCAAACGGGGTGATGAAAGATGTCTTGCTCTGGTCTTGTTCTTTTAGTGCGATCTAGTGATACCCTGAATAGCAATCGAGAAAAGATAATAGTGCAGATCCTGCTGTTGAGTCAACTATCTGGTCAATGCATGGTAGCCCGAACGGATCTTTTGGGCAATGTTTGTTGAGATCTGTGTAGTCGACGCACATGCGCCACTCGTCCGTGTTTTTCTTCTGCACAAGGACCGGGTTTGCTAGCCAGTCTGGATGAAGGATTTCCCTGATGAATCCGGCTACCATCAGTTTTGTTATTTCCTTTTTAATTGCTGCCTTTTTGTCGGGTGAGAATCGTCGTAGCCGTTGCTTTACAGGCTTGGAGCTTTCATTAACATCAATTCTATGCTCAGCCAACTCCCTTGGGACTCCTGGTATGTCGGCCGGCTTCCAAGCGAAGATATCTTTGTTGTCCCAAAGAAAGTTGGTGAGCACGAGTTCCTATTTTGCCGAGAGGTGAGCACTGATGGTTGCTGTCTTGGAGGTATCGCCTGTGCCTAAGTCGATTTGCTTGATGTCGGCTTCTTTTGGTGGTGCGATGATGCTGGGCTTTTTAGCCGGTATTTCTAATTCTTCTTGGCTTGTCTCTGCAGCGATTGTGGCTATTTCTTTTCTTCCATTGTCGGCTTGTGCTTTAGCTGCAATTTGGATCGCTTGAACGTCGCAGTCAAAAGCACGCTTCAAATCGCTTCGAAGAGAAAGGATACCGTTGGGTCCTGGCATCTTAAGCAGTAAGTACGGATAATGTGGTATTGCCATGAATTTGGCCAGTGCTGGGCGTCCGAGGATTGCATGATATGACGAATCGAAGTCGGCGACCTCAAATTTGATAAACTCTGTTCGGTAGTTTGAAGGAGTTCCAAAAGTAACAGGTAAAGTAATTTGTCTGAGTGGCATGGCTGCTTTGCCGGGTACTATTCCATAAAAAGGTGTGCTTGTTGGTGTGATCATCCCGGTGAGTTGTAGTCCCATTTTCCTTAGAGTTTCTGAAAAGATGATGTTGAGTCCAGCTCCTTCATCGATTAGTACTTTGGTGACGGTCATACCAGCAATAGTTGGATCTAGAACCAGTGGATAATGGCCTGCGTTTTCCACACTAGTCCATTGGTCTTCTCTGGTAAATTGGATAGGATACTGTGACCAATTGAGGTATCTTGGTGTAGCCGATTCTGCAGTCATAATGGTCCATAGTGCTAATTTTTCTTGATGTTTGCTTCTGCAATCCGGAGCCCCTGAGAAGATCACTGCTACCGTTCCCCTGGGTTTTTGGAATCCTTTGTCCTCGTGGTTGTCTTCCTCTCTTTTCTGATTGTCCTCTTTGGTGTTTTCCTTACTATCTTTTCTTGTGTATTGATCATTGAAAGTGTAGCAATTTCCGATGGTGTGCCTCCCATTAGGGTGCAATGGGTAACGTATGTTTTCAATGTCATCATATCTTCTGGGTTTGGAAAACTTCTTTGATTTGTCGGTCGTTGCCACAGTATTGTCTGGTCTATGTTTTCTTTCTTGATGTCTGCTATTTCGGTGATTTTGCCTGTCCGAGTTGTCCTGGTTGTTTCTGTCCGGGAACCTCTCTCATGTTTTTTCTTCTGCAGTAATCATCTTTTCTACTGTTCGTCTGAATTCTTCATTGTTTCTCGGATTTTCTTTGCAGAAGTCTTGAAACTGCCACCTAGCCATGATTCCGTGAGAGAAAGCTTCAATTACTTCTCGTTCGGTTATGTCATGCACTTGAGCTCGTAGTTCGCCGAATCGTCGATAGTAATTTCTGAGGCTTTCACCTCCCTTTTGCTTGAGTCTTTTTAGTTCTGCATGAGTGATTGGGTGTGTAATGATTCCTACGAAATTCTCACAAAAAGCTCTTTGCAAATCCTCCCAATTTCTAATAGATCCTGGATTCAGTTTGTCGAACCATTGGAGGGGCATGGCTTCCAGTGCCATGGGAAAGAACAGGGTTTTGATATCGTCGTCTCCTCCAGCTAGTTCAATTGATTGTGAATATATTCTGAGCCATTGCCTTGGTTCAGTTTTGCCATCATACTTGGAGTGGTTAGACGGTTTGAATTTGTGAGGTAATCGTACCAATGCAAGCCTGTTCGCGAAACAGGGGAATCTGTCGTGTGTCCTGGTTTCTTTGAATTCGGATTCGGCACCTTCTTCTGGCCAACTGTCGTTTTGATGGGAATAATCTTGCGAGGTTGTCTGGGTAGGCACCCTACTCCTGGTCTTCCTTGGTTGTTCAAATCGGTGGCCTTGATTATGTTCCTTCCTACTTCCTCCATCATGGCTTCCACCCGGCCCAAGTCTTTCGAAAGCAGATTTCCTTTGATTTTGATCTTCTTGCCGGCGGGTGGTTGATCTAGAGGGTAGTCTTGATCGAGTTCTCTCTTCATGCGTTCTCGGGATCACCGATCGGAGCAAGTCCTGGAGCTGTTCATACTTCTCACCGGGATGTGAAGTTGCTCCGAGTTCTTCTAATGCTTCTCGAATCTTATCGTAAGGCGTATTTGCCGTGCGTCTTCCTTCGCCTTCTCGTTGCGATTTTCTTTTGTCGTACTCAGCCAATTCTGACTCATATCTAATCCAAGCTTCCCTGCGCTACCTAGCACGGTGTTGGCACCCTTGCTTCAACTTGTTTTTTCTTTCTCTAGCTTGTTTCTGACTTTCGGTTTCTCCATCGTAGCCCAGGGCAAAGGGTGATATGTTGGATTCTGATTCATCTGATGATCTGACATCGGGTGCTTCCAGGGGATTTAATGGTGACCGAGGACGTCGAACCATGAGCACTTCTCGTGCATGAGTCGTTCTATTTTTGGCGTTAGTTTTCATGCTGTCGGAGTCGCTGATAACTTTAGTAGATGCCTCGGTGTCGTAGATCGAGTCTCCTTCTTGGTAAGGTAGAATAGCTGTT
Source organism: Miscanthus floridulus (assembly GCF_019320115.1). Classification (NCBI taxonomy): domain Eukaryota; kingdom Viridiplantae; phylum Streptophyta; class Magnoliopsida; order Poales; family Poaceae; genus Miscanthus; species Miscanthus floridulus. The sequence continues at coordinate 55,363,411 of NC_089589.1, read as the reverse complement.
GTTGTTGTGCCGACTAGTTGGGTTCCGCTACCTTCAGGAACGGAACCTGGCCAGTGGATGATACAGTCTTGCGATGTTATCGTTAGCACGAGACCCTCCTAAGCTCCTATCAGTGGTATCCCGAATCTTGGATTGAAAGATCTTTCAAACTGTCCCTGATAGGATTTTGCCATGTTATCGAGCCCAAATGGAAAAGAACTCGACTTCTTGAAAGAACTCTGAGGGCAATCCGAGTTGTTTTGGGTTGTGCTCTGGAATCTTGCCAAAAAAGAACTCGGTTTCTTGAAAGCACTCGGATAAAACTTCGCCTTGGAGCTCGAATTTGAATTGGATACGAGTGGCCGTGAAATCTGATTTGAATCGGACACTATGAGCTGCGCGAATCTTCTGGTGAGCTGATCCGTTGTAGTTGTTAAAATAGGAATTTCTTTATGATGATCTGGATCTTTGAGGAGATGGCCCTGAAGCTTGCCGTTGTTGTCCGCCTCGCAGATCCATGAGCCAAAGATGAAAGTTGATCCCATCAGGAAGATTATGTTATCGAGGTCCATCGAGCTCTCGGGTGCAAAGTCGTCGAAAGCCCCTACCTGGCGCGCCAGCTGTCGATGTTTCACCACCGATAGCCTGCCACAGGGGTACCCGGGGCAGTATGTTCGGGCTTCGGCGTATGCTAAACTCGATGGTTAACGCAAGAGACAGTCGATTTATCCTAGTTCAGACCCTCGATCGTAGATCGAGTAATAACCTTACGTCCAGTCGGCGTTAGCCTTTGCGTTGGATTGATTGTGATGTGTTGTGTTGTACCATTGTCCTCTTTCTCTCAGGAGCCCTGCCCTCCTTTATATAGTCAGGAAGCTAGAGTCCTAATCGGTTTACAATGAGATTTCCTGGTAGGATTACTTAATAGTTCTACTACTAAGATTTACATGGGAAGAATCCTAGTTGGATTAGATCTTCTCTCTCCCTTGCGGGGTATCCTGTGGGTCCCGCATCGACAAGACTCCACTCTAAACTCATCAGTGTTAGTGTCAGAAGAAGAGCTCCCTGACCCCTCTGCATACTGAGCTGCTGCACTAGAGGTAGCCCTGGTAGACCTCCTGCTGGTCGGCTTGAATCCAGGATGCATTTCCTATCTCACCTTCTTGTACTTTTCAAGTGTGGGATCATGCCTGTGCTTGGACCTCAGCTCCTGTCGTCCACTCATGGCTGCTGTCCTATATCCAAAGAATTCCATAGAATCTTAGATACATGCCTATAGCTTATTCTTGAATTGCAATTAGACATAGATTCTTTTATCCATGGTTTTAGAATCACCTCGACACACCACTGTCACTAGGTTTGCAAAACGTAGATACAGAAGAAACTATACCTAATATACAATTCTAAGACTGGATTGAATCAAAGGAAAGCAGAGGGTCTACTCTACTGGGCCATACTGGACACGTCCGGTAGCATACCAGACACGTCCGATATGGGCGCCCAGCAACCCTAACCAGGGTTTCTAGATTCAAACCATCACAGATCAATTCCAAACTTTGGGCATTGCTTTAATATCACCAATGCAGCATATTGACCGAAGGAATTTCAAAACCAAGCATTGACCATGTAGATCGGATGAGGTCTGTGATTAGGGTACCTTGAGAGAAGAGATTCTATGGCTATGAGAAATCCAAATCCCCGAGTCTTCAATCTTGATGCAAGCGTTCTCCAATGCGATCCCCTTCTCTCTCTTTTGTTGGTGAAAGTCCTTGGTCGCCCAAGGTGAGGAAGAAGTTGGCGGCTGGGTTGGTTGGAAGGGGACAATCCTGTCTGGGCCGAAGGGGTATGCTCGGTTTTATAGCCCCGCTCATACCAGACACGTCTGGTAGCATACCGGACACGTCCGGTATTCGTGGGCTGGCTCAAGTTATTCCAAAATGTGTTTTCTCTCTTCTAATCCCCTTTTCTATTATTTCTCAGTCCAAAAAGGTATATAATCTTGATCCAAACTGAGTATCATCACTTTTCTTATCCAATGCCATAAAATGATTTTCTCTTATCCAAATATTTGGCATAAACAAGATTTCGCTTACTTGAGAGAGATAGAGTGAGACATAGTTGATTGTGGACTTAAGAAAGCCATGTCATGTGTGATTTGCCAATCAAACAATCAAGGAGAGCTATAATCAACACATGACAAGGCTAGGTCACAAAGACCAAGATTCAAATAGTTTTCAAATTCACATCACCTACACATGCTAGTTATGGGTTTTGAAAAATATCTCTCCTATGTCACACAAATGCACATTCTAACATATAAAGGGCCTTAGATGCACTTACAATGTATGTATGTAAACACATACCTTTGCCTTGAGCCCACAAGAATACCACTAAGAAGATAAACAGCATGATGATCTTTATGTTGACCTCAATTGCCAAATAATCATGCTAGATACATTTTCATCCAAAGAACTACAAAGAATGCTAGATAAATTTGTTAGTCCACAATGGTCCAAAATAGAAATTTAGCTCCCCCTAAATAAGTGCTTCAAGTAATTTGAATGACTTTCAACAAGCACTTTTATTCTATTAAGAAATTGAGAGCCAATTTTCCATTTTGACCATAAACCTAATAAAATTGCCATATTTACAATTGAGTTCAAGAGATGCTCACAATCCACTTAGTTTTTATAAATCACAAGCTTCTGAGTAAGTTAAGGATATATGAAAATATACGGATCAAAGACTCAGTTGTAATTCAAATTGTGTTCTGGTTGCTGCAATACCGGACACGTCTGGAATACTCAGAACAGAAGCACTGACTTCTGTCCCTGGCCATACCAGACACGTCCAATAGTAATACCGGACACGTCCGATACGTGTAGGACAGAATTGATTAATTCGCTGCTTGTGATTCTTTGTTTAGCTCTAGTATTTATTGTAAACTTGCATCTCAACAAATGAATTGGTTTACTAGAGAGCCGTTAAAAGCATCATATGGCAAAGTAAAATTCTTTTTAATTGAATCTAATTAGCCACTTTCATTATTTCACAAATGTACCTATTTGTGAACTATAGAACACGAAATGAACAAAGTGGCTATCCTAAAAGGTTTAGGTACTTGTTACCAATGGTGAGGATGAAATATATGATATATTCATTGAATTATCTTTGGGTCAACCATATAAGGGATTATGATAAGAATTGGTTGATAGATTGAGTGAATATTGTCAAATTGCTTGCTCAACCACCCCGAAGCCTTCATCTCATCATCAAGTACCTACATTATTAACCTAAGCATACTTTGGTACCCAACTCTTGTTGGGTCCTTTTGAGTTTGTCAACAAGTGCTTAGGCACCCAAATGGCTTTAGCACTAGTTTGTGGTGAACATATCACCTTGTTAGTGCTAACTCCATTTGTGGTCTTCCTAAGCTTATCATTATAAACATATGAGTTTGGCTTAGGAGCGTTACCATTTGGGCATTCATAGCTTAGATGCCCCTTTATTCTACAAGCATAGCATATGCGGCCTTTGTTTGCTCTATGCTTGCTTTGCTTGTATGGACATCTATCAACCTTATGGCCCATCTCATTACATCCATAGCATCTTCTTGTTGCAACTTGGGCTTCCTTTCTTGCCTCTTTGTACATTGGGCATTTCTTGGTAGGATGCCCCAATTTCTTGCTCATGAGACAAGTGCTTTGTCCATCACTCTTCATTTGCTTGGCCTCCTTGGTAGAAGCCTTTTGATTGGCGGCTTCAACCTTGTTGGCCCAACTCTTGTGTGGACACATAGCCCACTCATGTCCATACAATCCACAACCATAGCACATCCTTTTTCATGTTTCTTGCTCTTGGTTGTGTTGGCCTTGCTTGAGATGTGATTCTTTTGTTGGGCTTTGGAAAAAGCAAGGTTTGAACCCTTCTCAAGCTTCTTCACCATATTATCACGGTTATCTTGAGAAGGTTGTGCTTTCTCCTTACCCTTCAACCGAATCACATCTTTCTTTAATCTTTCCACCTCTTCTTTGAGCTCTATGTTTTCTATGAGATTTAGCTCAATCAAAGATTGGCTTACTTGAGGAGCACACTCATTAGTACACAAAATATTTAATTGAGATGGTGTACTAGTGAGTGAATGTGTAAGAGGTTGAGAAAATTTTACCGATGTGATCACAACCTCATGAGCTACCTCAAGCATGATGCTTGATTCTACTACTTCCTCATGAGAGCACTTTAGATGAACATAGTTTGCTTGTAGCACATTAAACTTGCTTGATAGTTCATCTTGCCTTGCCTTGAGCTCAAAGTTTTCCTTCTCTAGTTGTGAAACACTAGAAGAAGAGTTAGTAACTAAAGCATGCTCAATTGACAATTTTTCATACCTTTCACTTAGAGCCTTTAGTTCTTCCATCTTGGAGATGAGAAACAATTCTTGCTTTTGAAGTGATTGCTCTTGCTTCTCAATCTCTTCTTCAAGCTCATCATTCTTTTCAACTATCTTCATGATGATGAACTTGTCTTTGCGGTTGAGATGATCAAGGTTGTAGTTGTCTTCAACTTCAACATCACTCTCATCTTGATCATCTACTTGTGCTTTCTCCTTTTCTTGATCTTTCTTGTTACTCTTTTTCTTGCTTTTCTTGGCCATGAGACACAAGTGATGAGTATCATGAGATACTGAGGTTGACTCATCACTTGGTCGCCACCGGGCTTGAGCATCGTTGCAAATGGCTACTTGATGGTCTGTTGCCTCGACCATACCGGACACGTCCGGTAGGCATACCGGACACGTCTAGTACATGCAGGCAGACAGCAGGTCATGCGTTGCTTGCACTTCTTGCTCTGGCTCGATGCTCTTGAGGTCTTGTGAGGCTTCTTCGCTGTATGGTGACACAATGGACATACTTTCCATTGACTCGATCTCAAATGCATCATCACATTTGGATTTTCCATATAAATCAAAAAGTCTAGTCCAAATGAGATGAGCACTCTCCGGAGGTGGTTGTCCATTGAAGATTGCCTCATCTTGAACCTCTACACTCAATGTACTCAAAATAGTATTAATAGCTTAAGCATTGAGTTGCACGCATATCTCTTCCTCTTTTGATAAATTTTTGTAGTTGCTCCAATCAACTATAGAAAGAGGTATGCTTGCATCCACAATATGCTCAACAAGAGGACTAAGTCTCTAAAAGCATTGAGTACATGTATTGACCAAGGTAGAAAGTTTGAACCATCATTTTGGAGAAGCACCGGCTCCAACTCGATAGGCGTCGACATCCTTTTCTCACGGCGGTGAAGCTTTAGGTGAGAACCTTGCTCTGGTACCAATTGAAAGGACCTAGGATGCCGCCTAGAGGGGGGTGAATAGGTATTTTTGAAAATTAACACCTTTAAATGCAAAAACAATTAATAAAGGGAGTTTCTAAATTGGAAACTCCAAATAAGAGTAATACCACCCCTCACAAGTTAGCCACACAGTGTACAAGGTATAAAGAATATATCTAGAAGCTACAACCCTGCAACACAAAGTTAGACCTACGAATAAATATTTTCAGCACAGAGCTCTAATACTGGACTTGTCCGGTTGCACGGTTTCTACAGAATAGCCCCGAACTTGCTCCTTTTGATTTCTATCTTCAAACCAAACTGTAGGTACCTACTAGAGATATCAATATACACAGAGAACCTGCACAAGAGCTGGAGCAACACAAATATCAAATGAAATGCGAATTGAGACACGATATTTGTTTTACCAAAGTTCGGACTCATTCGAGTCCTACTCTCCGTTGAGGGGGCTACGGGTGACCCAGCGAAGGTCAGCCCTAGAGGGCACCACGAAGGTCACTCTAGCCGGAGTCTTTTCCAACTCCTTTTCTCCTTCCACTAAATGATTCCAAGGCAGCGGAATCGACCGTTACAAACTTTCTGTGGCACACCACAATCTCTCGGGTGCTCTTCGGCGATGCCTAACCGTCTAGGACTGAAGAGTCCAAGAGTAACAAATGTGAATCATGAGAATGACAATATGCACAAGTGCTCAAGTGGTGGCTTGCTCTCTTTTTCAAATTCTCTCTTAACCCACAAATGGATTTTGCAATTTGTATCACACACTCACTAAGAGAGGGTTTAGGAGAGTTGGCAGGGCTCAAAAACGTGTGTGTATGTCAGCAGACTCAGCAGCCTCTAAAGGTGGAGGCTTGGGGGTATTTATAGCCCCCTTGGAAAAACTAGCCGTTTTATAGCCGTTGCAATATTGGACACGTCCGGTATGCATATCAGACACGTCCAGTATGACTTACACTACGCCAACGGTAACTAAGTTACAGTGAAGTTGTGAGGCGTCGGAACTCCCGATGAATGCCAGAACTCCCGACCCTCAGCAAATTTGAAAAACATGTAACTCAGTTAAAGTATGTGAGGTGTTGGAACTCCAGACTCATGCTGGAACTTTCGACCGTCGGAACTCCCGACTCATGTTGGAACTCCTGACTCATGTCAGAACTCCCGACCCTCAAGGCTTTTGAAAACTAGTCGTTGGCGTCTGGTCATGCATACCAAACACGTCCGGTATGACCAGGACACTTAACCCTCCAGGTCAGTTAAAGTGCGAGACGTCGGAACTCCCGACCCTTGCCGGAACTCCCGACCATTGGAACTCCCAACGAACCAACCTGAGAACAATAATTTTACCACTGCTGGGTAAATACCGGACACGTCTGGTATAAATACTGGACACGTCTGGTATAAGTACCGGACACGTCCGGTATTGCCAGACCAGCAAAAATAAAGTTAGCTCTTTTGTTGCTCAAATACTCAAAACTCACATGGGTTGGCTTGAGCACTTATGAAACATTATCTATCAACATGATGCATCCCTCTTAATAGTATGGCATTCCTATTAACTCAAAATTAAAAGTATAACGAAATTAAACCTTTTGAGTTAATCTCTTTCAACCGAAGCCGTGTATTCCAATCTTCATTAAGTGAGGGTGCTAACATGTCAACTTTGATCTTTTGACTTGAGCATAGCCATCTTGAGCACGTGACTTGATTCCATTCATCAAATTTGAATAATCCCAGATGTATCAAGTCACTTCCATCAAACACTCTAATAGTGATTTGATCCTCCACATTAATATGAGTATCGTGGCTTGATTAGTACCTCAACTAAATGCAAGTACTTTCTTCTTCACCCTAGCTAGGTTCTTTGGCCGCCAAGCCGTCGCTTGCCCTTCACCCTTGCTTAGTACCTCGAAGCCTTTCCTTGCTATCTTCACCATCTCAAGCCATCAAGTCACATCTTGTGTTGAATCATCCATTCATGTATTGTTATCTTTTTCATTTCAATTTAGCAAGCTTCAAATATGAGACCAATCCATATGCAATCCCTTATGTCTCATTAATTAATTCTTACAAGCTTGCTTTCACATAGAACATGGAAATCCCACAATAATTAAGCCTTTGCATGAATTCCATTTGCATTGTTGTCTTGTGCTTGAACTAGATTGTTTACACAACAACACATCATTTTGGCTTTCATTAAGTACCTGTGAGATAACCTATTACCTGTCCACACTTAGCAAACATGTTAGTCCTTTAATCACGTTGTCATTCAATCATCCAAAACCTACAAAAGGGCTATATGCACTTTCAAAGGTGGATCTCAAAGCCCACGGTCCTCTAGCTTAGCTAGTTTTGAATTTCAAATGGGACAGTTTTAGCCCAGCCCACCAGTCACCAGAGGCCGAAAGAACAGGGCGGCGATTGTCATCTCCTTGCCAACAACAACTTCTGATCCATCCACTCCTCTAGTAGAAGGAAGTGTTAGGCGTAGTACCAGACTCAACAAAGCTGATGGTTTTTGCCCGGTTAGACTGAATAGAGAGCCTACAAAGAAACACAAGATATGTGTTGTCCAGATCGAAGAGAAGACAGGCCAAGCCAGACCAGTATCAATACTGTAACAACCCAAAAATCCACATACCAAAAATCACAACTACAAAATTTTTGTTTTAGCCCTATGTGATGTTGAGTGACACATGTAGAAGCCAAACCCTAGTTTTGGATTGGATGTGACCCAACTAGATTAAAATCATAAGCATAGTTTGGTTTTATACCACATGCGTAATTAAATTCCTAAATAAATAAATCATGCATGCATCCTTAAATCCACTTGTGATTTGGATTCTTTTGCCTTATGTGATGTTTAACTAACTTACTTAATATTTATGATAAACCCTAAATAATGAATAATTTGTTGGAAGAATAAAACACCCCTATATAAAAACTTCAACTATTTTTGTATAACAAAAATAGCCAATAATCCCTAATATATGGGATGTATTTTGACCACCATTTGAAACACCTTGTGGGGCCCACTACATGACTCGAAGCTCAAGTTTAAACCCTAACCAAATTGGCAACAAATAAAAGAGAAAGGAAAACAAAATAGAAAAAGAATAAGAAAAAGAGAAAGGAAAGAAGAGGGAGCAGCAGCAGCCCAGGCCTGCTCAGCCTTGCGAGCCAGCCCGGCCGAGCCCGCCTGCCCTCCCACTCATGCACATGGCCCACGAAGCCAGTCCACGAAGGTAGCCTAGCAGAACGCCCACGCCAGCACGCCCTTCACCCGACCATAGCCGCTGCCAAGCGGGACCCAGGTGTCATCACCCACCTCGGTCCCCCCTGCTTCCCCAACCGCAGGGTAGAGATGGGAGCGGGAGCTCCACGCAACCCGTCTCGGCCGCACGATCGCGCCACCAACCAATCGAACGTGCTCGAAGATGCCAGCTGGACCGACCAAGTCTGACAGGGCCACGCCCGCAGCGTGAGCCTACCCCCCCCCCTCTCGCGTGCCCCGTCCATCACCACCGTGGCCCTGTCCCGCATTTCCTTGGCCACGACGCATCCTCTACGCATCCTCGCTGCCAGGCAGAGCCCACTTGTAGGCGATAACGAGAGCAGGAGCGCCCACGGCCACTTGATCACACCGAGCCACGATCGCCATCCGATCCCGTCCGCCATTGGTGAGCTTTGGAGCTTGGGGCTATAAAACGACGCCCAGAGCGCCCTAGGGTTCCTCAGCCCACCATCGCTATTCGGTGGCCCAATTGCCCGCACCACTCCGAGAGAAGAGGGTCGAGAGGAGGACCTGGAGGAGGGAGGTGAGTAGGGAGCCCGGAGTCATCGACCACCGAAGCTCAGAGCGCCTCCCCAAGCGCCTACTCCGACGACGTGGCTTCCACCACTAGGCAGCACCTCGCCACCACACCACCACCTAACACCGCCAAGCACCGCACGGTGAGCCTCTCGCTGCTGAGACCTCCTCCTAGCCCCATGGACGCCGACGCACGCACATGCGCCAAGCACGCTGCGGCGACGTCGAGCCGTCTTGGCTCGAGCACGCCAACGCAAGCCACACACGCGATGCCCTACACGCACGCACACGCCCTGCACTGCCACACGCCGCACGCAATGTTGAGAACGCGTTGCAGTGCACACACGAGCACGCATGCAAGCATGCATGAGCGCGTACACCGCAGCTATGAACACGGCCATCGTGGCCGCATCACCGCGGTAGAGGTGACGCCACCACCTTGGCTGGCTCCTCCTCGCCGCAAAACATGCCATGCTCACGAGCAAGGTAGACGAAGGCCACTGAAGGACCCCCATTTGACCACACCATGCCGCGGCCGGAGCGCTGCTGCAACCGCTTTGACTCCACCATGGCTAGGACCACTAGGAGCGCCTGGCGCCTCCTTGTCTTGCCCGCCCTGTTCAATGGAGCCACGGGAAGCTCACATGCCCTGCTAAGCATGCTCCTAGCCACCACATCGCCCTACCGCCATCGACATGCCACAGCCGAGCCACCGTTCACTGTGGCCAGAGCCCTACGAAGCCCTAGTCGTCGCCCTGACCCCACCGTCGTAGTCGCCATGGCATAGGGAAGCTTTTTCCCACCTAAATTGAACACCAGCGCTGCGGGTGAGGCTTGCTGGGGCGCTCACCACCAGCGGGAGCATGCCAGGGAAGAAGCAGGGGATTTTCCCCTCGCCGGCCACACGTCTGTGCACTTGGTGCACATGAACCGGACCCTAGGAAGGAGTAAGTGGACCAAGTCCTTCATAGACCGGCTCTACGGTCTATGGACCAATGCAGGCGGGTTCACCACGAACCGTGCCTCACCTACGCCCATGGACCACAGCCTATTAGTGGCCTAGTAAGATGACGTGGCCGCACCAGCGCGCGCCACGTGGTGGGCCAAAGCCCAGCTCATATCCAGGCCCAACCGGACCAGTTTGGACCCGGCCTGAGCTGACCGTTGATCGAGCCCACAAGTCAGCGACATAGAGCCACTAGACCCACTTGTCAGTAGGTGATGTCATGCTGACGTCATGATGATGTCATGTGGGTCCCACCTGTTAGTGACGAACGCAGCCGAGGTGACGTCATGATGATGTCACGATGACGTCAGCAGCTTTGGACCCACCTATCAGTACCAGAGCCGAGACGATGATGTCATGCTAACATCATACTGATTGGAGCGTGACAGGTGTCAACACGATATTAATTCAGCCTTTTCCCATTTTCAGAAATGATTGAAACTTCGGAAATTCATAACTAATTCATACGAACTCAGAAAAATACAAGACCAGGACCAAAATTCATCTAAAATACAGCTCTACGCAATGAAGCCATGTTTGAGTGCATTTGGCTCTTTTGAATTTTCATTGCTTTTTGTGCTATTCTATAGACATCGCTAACGTGACTATAATGCGATCGTTTGTAGACTCGGAGGAGAACCAGACGGACGAGGACCGAGAGTACCGTGAGGAGTATGGAGACGACTACACTGAAGGTGCCACATCCCACCCAATCTCGTAGCACCTATTACGCATGGCTAATATAGAGCTGCTATTGCTTTACTTTATTGTTATAATCACACTATGATAGGACTTGCATGGTAGTATGCTTTCTTGATGGCCCTTACCTTGACGCAACCTTACCCCTGCTCACCCTACTGTTAGGCTAAGTCACACGCTTGCTGCTATATTTCACTGCTTATTATTTCTACTACGCTTATATATACCAAATTGATGCGTGGTGGAAACTGGAGTTATCTGGACTATGGGGAGAGTGCTGCGTGTGTGACTTGGGTGTGTGGAGGGTAAGGGTTGTGTTGACCAAGTTGGAGTATACGACGAGCTTGGGGCAAGCCTTGTCATGAGGTGCTACCTGGGCACCCCTGGAATGGATACCTGTGGTGAGTAAATGGTGATATGAGGTGGCCCTGGGTGTGAACCTGTGATGGGAGGAGCTCAGGGCAGAGGTGCTGTGGTGGCACAGTAAAACCCTGATGAAGACATTCTCGCTTGGTCATCTCTAAGGACTTACTAGTACTTAGACTCACCGGGAAGCCTTACGTACCACTCACCCTATATGGTGTGGGACGGCCGGACTACTTGGTAGGATATTGCCACTATTGCTAGGTTGATAGCGGACAGTGCAAGGAGGTACAGGGCGCAGAGGATTTCCCCCCCCCACACCCTTCCGAGACTTCATGGAGACCTTGTGGACTCGGCTCATGACTTACAGTTTCAACCACCCCAGACTAGACTTGGGGTGTACCAGGGCTGAATGGTAGAGTGGCATTATCCTAGGCTGGCAAGCGGTTGGAATCAGCCCAGTTGACAACGGTCAGCGAAGAAGGCAGATCTTGTGGTTATGTAAAACCTCTGCAGAGTGTATGGTTGATCGATCGATACATATGCCGACTAGTCGGCTATGGACCTTTCCTGGGTTTCCCTTAAACTAGATAGTGAGATGAGTCCTTCTCTTCTTCCCCCGTGAGAGAGTGTCGGTCGTAGCCAGGGGCTACGGGCCATGAGATAGTGCCGAGAGGGAGTTGGCCTATCGACTGAGCAATGGTATGGTGATGATATGGAGATGGTGGTATATCGATCCCAGGATCAAAACCTGGCTCTGGACGGAAATGGGGTGGAATGTGTGTGGGGATGGTGTTAAAACTTGACTATACTATTATATACTTGATAAGCTAATACATAGGAAACCCCAGCCTTATAGGTTCCTTTTTGATTATATCCAACTTGCATCCAATTTCCACAAAGCATAGCTCATAGGGTGGGAGTGGCCAGTACAAATCGTACTGATAAACTTTGGCACATAGGTTCTGCTGAGGAGTTTAGCTCTAAGGAGTTTGACGGTTGAGGGGTTCGTTCCTACGCTCGAGTTTTGGCGATCTTATCTCCAAGCTGTTTTGGATGAATGCTACTTTTGATTCTGCCGATGCGGCGATGTAATAATTTGTGTGATTCCGCACTTTATGTACTCTGATATTATCATTGTAGGATGTGGTATTCGACTGGAATTTGGGTAATATAATCTACAATGGTCCTATTACACTTCGACTCTGTGGATTTCCCTTCACGGAAATCAGGTCGTCTCAGTTGGTATCAGAGCCATACTTGACCCTAGGGCGAAACCCTTAGAAATGGACGATAGAATAGGACGTGAACAACCCTTCTTTTGGTTATATACCGACTCTGCATTTACTTTTATGCAAGGCTTTTCTATTTATTGACCTGCTAACACCTGTTTCCTTAAAACATGCAGATGGCAACGAACGTCGAATGGCCACCTCTAGGACCGCTACCTCTGGACCACGCCAAGCTTACCTTCAACCTATGTGAGCTCGGGGGTTTTGCACAGACCCTCTGCCGAGTCCTCATCATGTTAGGAGTCCCTGACAAGCTTGTCAAGGTCACCTACACCGGGAAGTTAGTTCAGGAAGGAGGAATCGAAGGACCAGTTGTCACCTCAGTCGAGTTCCTAGCTAGCACTACCTTACCTTCTGTCCCTACTTTCACCGAGTTGACTATAGAGGACACAATTGAGGAGGGACTACAAGCTGTCTCACATAAGGCACTTCATAGAGTGATGAGGGACCACTACGAGCACCTAAAGACAATAGAGTTCCGTCTACTTCCCTAGGCCCTCGACCTCAACCTTACCCCTAGTGAGCAAAGTTTCACAGCCGGCAGAGTTATCTTTGCCGAGGAGGATAGATGCCTTCGTGTCTCGGCTATCCACCTACTAGAGCAGGACAGGTACATGACCCAGCTTGAGCAGAGGAGACATCAGGACCAGGCCCCTCTGTGGGAGTACTAGGAGCGAGACTCACAGGGAGCACAAGAGCGAGCTAGTCTGCTTGTGACAGTTGCCAAGCTATAGGACGAGCTCAACCGTCATGAAGAAGTCCATAGAGCCGAGGTCGCTAACTTACAGGACAAAGCCGCTGACCTAGGCAACAGGAACTGCTACCTCAACAGCAAGGTCTTGGAGTTGCAGAGAGAGTTGGATGACAAGAAGGCCGAGTTCAACCATAGAGGAGATAGAGAGAAGTCCAAGGGGATTGATATGCTAAAAAATCCAATCTAAGAACAAGACCATGACTCAGGAGCTAGAGGAGTTTAGGAAGAAGGCCATTCGCAACTAGGGTACCTGATCGAGGCACTCAGGCAGAACGAGTACCTACAAGACATGTGTGAGAGGACTTGGTAGGCTTGGCAGAAGTCTGACAAGAAGCGCCTTAGGGAGATGTAGGGTATGTGGGATCAGCTACCCAAGGAGATTCACAGCAAGATGAAGCCTAAGATAGAGGAGTTTGAGTTAGCCCTGACTCACCTCAACCTAGATGCCTGCCCTACCCTACCTGGAGCCAAGCCTACTGAGGAGCTCACCGAGACCTTGAAGTATGTGTCCTGACTTCACAAGTCTAACGAGGAGATCGAGATCGAGAACAGTTCTATCCTAGCTACGGTGTACGAGTTAGAGTAGATGACCCTGCATGGTCATGAGTCATGTTAGTGGCTTCCATAAGTTGTACCCCATGATGTACCCCTTATGATATGTAATATGAGACACTATGCGTAGTATGATTCTCGCGAGTCTTCAAGTGTAGCTACTGGAGATGATGCTATGTAATAAAATCCATGTAATGAATGTTTTGGATCTTATTGCATCTTATGGATCTTATTGCTTCTTTGTAATGAGTGTTGGATAGTATAAATGTTTTTCTTTAAATCATCAAAATCATGTAATTATACTGAATTATAAGCACTTATGGCACAAACACTAAAATTCCTATGATCCGTGTTGCAGATGTCGAACCGCCGATCTACTCACCTAATGAACCGTGGACATGCGCCCACCCCTGAACCAGTCGAACCAAACGGGGGGCATGGTGGCAACAACCGTGGCCGTGGCCATGGACATGGAGGGATACCCTTCAACCTAGAGAATACCCCACCACTTGTTGAGGAGAACATTCCGCCACCACCACCACCGAACCTGGTAGAGGTGATGGCGCAACAGACCCAGCTTTTTGCAGCTCTTGTAGACGGAGCAAACCATCGCCAGGGAGGTCAGCAGAATGACATCCAAAGGAAGCTGGAGGGATTTTTGAAGCTGAGGCCACCTACCTATGATGGCACCGACCCTGACCCGCTTGTAGCCGATGACTGGCTCAAGGAGGTGGAAAAGAAGCTCGACCTCACCACCTTCACCGACGATGAGTGTGTTGGAGCTACCACACACCAGCTCATAGGTGCAGCACGCGCCTGGTGGGATAGTTTCAGTGATTCCCATGAGGACCCTGCCAACATCTCGTGGGATGAGTTCGCCGAAGCATTCACTGAGTATCACATTCTCAAGGGTATCATGGAGGCCAAAGCCAAGGAGTTCCGCAACATCAAGATGGGAAAGGATTGGGTGACTGAGTACACCACTCGCTTCACCAACCTTCTACGCTATGCACCTTCCTATGTTGTGAACTCTAAGAAGGAGAAGCTGTACTATTACTGCAAGGGACTTAACCCGCACATCAAGCTGAAGTTTGGCGGTATTGAGACTAGCACGCTGCGTCCTCTGGTGGATCGCTGCATCTAGATCGAGAAGGACCATGCTGAAGCTAGAGAGGAGTACAGGGAGAGGAAGCGTAAGCCTGAGGAGTCCTTCTGTGGCCATGATCACAAGAGGTTCCGTAGAGATGCACCATCTAGGGAATGCTCTTGCCACAACAGGGATGACAACCCTAGATCGAGTAGGGGTGGTGGAGGCTACAGCACCAAATACTCCTGCCCTGCTCAGGATCGTTACACCTGGGACCATTATGCTCAGGACCGCAACACTCAGGACCATTCCAACCGTCCCCGCTCAGTGAATGAACGCCCAACATAGAACTACTCTACACCAAGCACTGGAAACTGGAAGGCACCCGCGCCAACCCCTACAGGCGGTGCGCCTTTCACCTGCTTCGCTTGTGGCCAACCGGGTCACAAAGCCACTGAGTGCCCTCAGAACTCAGCCACTCAGAAGTCTCAGTTCAAGGGATCTGCTACTCATGGACGTCTAAACCATCTGGACATAGAGGAAGCATAGGCTGCCCCTGACATTGTGTACAATATGTTTTTAGTTAATGGCAATACTGCATCAGTTCTATTTGACTCTAGAGCAACTTGTTCTTACATATCATCCAAGTTTGCACGAGAGCATGACCTGCCTGTAACCCCACGTGGAAAGCCTATCATCACCAGCTCACCTTTACGAGACCTAAAGTGCACCCACATCTGTAAGGGAGTGAGTCTTACCATTAAGGGTCTTATCTTTGAAGCCGACCTAACCCTGTTACCTTTCATGAGCCTAGATGTCATCTTAGGTATGGATTGGCTAACCATTCACCGAGGTATCATATCATGTTCACCTAGATATGTGCAAGTGACCCACCCATCAGGCCAAGTTATTAGATGTGAACCCCAGTTCGGAAAGTCCACTTTTATCCTATGTGCCCTTAAAGCCAGTTCAGAATCACAAAAAGAGGAGAAGACAGTTCATGACGTGCCTGTGGTCAGAGACTATCCCGATGTATTCCCTAAAGAATTACCGGGTATGCCACCAGATCGTGATGTAGAGTTCATCATTGATCTTTTGTCGAGAACAGGACCCATTACCGAGAGACCCTATCGCATGTCAGTGGACGAACTAGCCGAGCTCAAGAAACAACTTGATGAGCTCATCTCGAAGGGGTATATCAGACCCAGTGCTTCACCCTGGGGATCCCCTGTTCTATTTGTTAAGAAGAAGGATGGCTCGATGAGAATGTGCATTGATTACCGGAACTTGAACGCAGTCACCATCAAGAACAAGTACCCTCTGCCAAGAATTGGTGATCTGCTTGACTAGCTCAGAGGTGCCAAGTATTTCTCCAAGATTGATCTTAGATCTGGCTATCATCAGATGAAGATTCAAGAGAGTGACATCCCGAAGACAGCTTTTGTGACTAGGTATGGGCAGTTTGAGTTCACTGTGGTGTCCTTTGGACTCACGAATGCTCCCGCCTACTTCATGAACATGATGAATAAGGTTTTCATGGATGAGCTGGATAAGTTCGTGGTATTATTCATTGATGACATCCTTGTTTATTCACCCACCACCGAAGAACATGAACATCATCTGAGAACTGTGCTTGAGAAATTAGCCCAACATCAGCTCTATGCAAAGTTTAGCAAATGTGAGTTTTGGCTACAGAAAGTTGCCTTCCTAGGCCATGTACTATCAGCTGAAGGTATTGCAGTTGACCCAGCTAAGATTGAAGCTATGAAAGAATGGGATCAACCTCGTAACGTGACTGAAGTCAGAAGTTTCTTAGGATTGGCTGGATTTTACCGCCGATTCATCGAGAACTTTTCCAAGATTGCACGTCCATTGACAAACCTTCTCAAGAAGACTAAGGAGTTTGAATGGACACCTGAGTGCGAGCAAAGCTTTTGGGGATTGAAACAGAAGCTTACCACAACCCCTGTGCTAGCATTGCCTAATATCAGCAAAGATTTCATGGTCTATTATGACGTATCCCAACAAGGACTTGGATGTGTATTGATGCAAGGTGGAAGAGTGATAGCTTATGCTTCTCGACAGTTGAAAGAACATGAGAACCATTACCCTACTCATGATCTTGAGTTAGCAGTAGTTGTGCATGCTTTGAAGATCTGGAGGCACTACTTGATAGGCAACAAGTGTGATATCTACACCAATCACAAGAGCTTGAAGTACTTTTTCACTCAAGAAGATTTGAATATGAGGCAACGCCGTTGGCTAGAGTTGATTAAAGACTATGACCTGGAAATTCACTATCATCCGGGAAAAGCTAATGTAGTCGCAGATGCTCTCAATCGCAAGAGTTACTGTCACACTTTGATCACAGAATCCATACCACCTGAACTCAAGGAAGAGATTGATGATTTCCAACTTGAGAAGCTAACGAATGGCTTGTTGAATGAGCTCCGCATACAGTATGATCTCACAGATCGCATTCGTCAAGCTCAGAAAAATTGTGAAGAGATCAAATATCTCCGTGGTCTGATGAAACTAGGCTACAAGACCAACCACCATGAAGATGAACAAGGAACCATCTGGTTCAAGGACAGAATCTGTGTACCTTCCGATCCAGCACTACGAGAGGAAATTCTATCAGAAGCCCATGATTCTAAGTATTGTATTCACCTTGGAGGTTCAAAGATGTATCAAGACTTGAAGAAACACTTTTGGTGGAAAAGCATGAAGACAAACATTGCGGGACATGTGGCATGATGTGACACCTGTAATAGAGTCAAGGCTGAACCTCAAAGGCCTGCAGGATTGTTAAAGCCTCTTGATGTTCCCGAGTGGAAATGGGAGAGCATATCCATGGATTTCATAGTTGGATTGCCCCGTTCATAGAAAGGCAATGATTCCATCTGGGTGATTGTTGATTGTTTGACCAAGATTGCTCACTTTGTACTAGTTAAGACCAAGATCGGTGCCGAAAAGTTGGCAGATTTATATGTTGAGCATATTCTCAGACTGCATGGAGCTCCCTCTAGTATTGTATTTGATCATGGTCCTCAGTTTATGTCTCGATTCTGG
The DNA here is from genome assembly GCF_019320115.1 of Miscanthus floridulus. NCBI lineage: Eukaryota > Viridiplantae > Streptophyta > Magnoliopsida > Poales > Poaceae > Miscanthus > Miscanthus floridulus. Next base: position 55,345,444 of record NC_089589.1, on the reverse strand, counting down.
GAATCCCTACACAAGTCCATTGGAACCAAACTTGATTTCAGTACCGCTTATCACCCATAGACAGATGGACAGACTAAACGAGTGAATCAAATCTTAGAAGACATGCTTCGCGCTAGTGTACTGAATTATGGCTCTAATTGGGAGAAATGCCTACCCTATGCAGAGTTCTCTTACAACAACAGCTACCAAGCCAGTATCAATATGTCGCCGTTTGAAGCACTGTATGGCAGACCTTGTAAGACACCTTTGATGTGGTCTCAACTGGGGGAAAGATCGTTCTTTGACTCTGCTAAGATTCAAGATGCCAAAGAAGGAGTTGCTCAAGTAAAGGAGAATTTGAGAATTGCTCCAAGTCGATACAAGAGCTATGCTGACAAAAGAAGAAGAGAACTTGAGTTCAATGTGGGAGACTTCATCTATCTCAAGGTATCCCCGCTACGTGGAACTGTCAGATTCCACATGAAAGGAAAGCTCGCCCCTAGATTTGTTGGGCCATACAAGATCTGCAAGAGGATTGGAAAACTCGCTTACAAACTTGAGCTACCTGAGGAATTGGTGGGTGTACATCCCGTGTTTCATGTATCCCAGCTACGCAAATGTTTGAGAGTGCCCGATGAAGTGATCCCGACTGATTCACTTGACATTCAGAACACTCTCGAGTATAAAGAGCATCCTATCAGAATTCTGGGTAGAGACACCAAAGAAACCCGAAGCAAAACTATTCCTATGTGCAAGGTCCAATGGAGCAATCACACTGAGAGAGAAGCAACATGGGAGAAAGAGTCTGACCTTCGGCTACAATATCCTTATCTCTTCGAAGAGTACGTCACACTTTAATCTCGGGGATGAGATTCTATTAAGGGGGTAGGACTGTAACAACCCAAAAATCCACATACCAAAAATCACAACTACAAATTTTTTGTTTTAGCCCTATGTGATGTTGAGTGACACATGTAGAAGCCAAACCATAGTTTTGGATTGGATGTGACACAAATAGGTTAAAATCATAAGCATAGTTTGGTTTTATGCCACATGTGTAATTAAATTCCTAAATAAATAAATCATGCATGTATCCTTAAATCCACTTGTGATTTGGATTCTTTTGCCTTATGTGATGTTTAACTAACTTACTTAATATTTATGATAAACCCTAAATAATGAATAATTTGTTGGAAGAATAAAACACCCCTATATAAAAACTTCAACTATTTTTGTATAACAAAAATAGCCAATAATCCCTAATATATGGGATGTATTTTGACCACCATTTGAAACACCTTGTGGGACCCACTACATGACTCGAAGCTCAAGTTTAAACCCTAACCAAATTGGCAACAAATAAAAGAGAAAGGAAAACAAAATAGAAAAAGAATAAGAAAAAGAGAAAGGAAAGAAGAGGGAGCAGTAGCAACCCAGGCCTGCTCGGCCTTGCGAGCCAGCCCGGCTGAGCCCGCCTGCCCTCCCACTCGCGCACGCGGCCCATGAAGCTGGCCCGCGAAGGCAGCCCAGCAGAATGCCCATGCCAGCACGCCCTTCACCTGACCGTAACCGCTGCCAAGCGGGACCCAGGTGTCATCACCCACCTCGGTCCCCCGTGCTTCCCCGACCACAGGGCAAAGATGGGAGCGGGAGCTCCACGCAACCCGTCTCGGCCGCATGATCGCACCACCAACCGATCAAACACGCTCGAAGATGCCAGCCGGACCGACCAAGTCTGATAGGGCCACGCCCGCGACGTGACCCTACCCCCACCCCTCGCGCGTGCCCCGCCCATCACCGCCGTGGCCCTGTCCCACGTTTCCTTGGCCGCGACGCATCCTCTACGCATCCTCGCTGCCAGGCAGAGCCCACTTGCAGGCGATAACGACAGCAGGAGCACCCTCGGCCACTTGATCACGCCGAGCCATGATCGCCATCCGATCCCGTCCGCCATTGGTGAGCTTTGGAGCTTGGGGCTATAAAACAACGCCTAGAGCGCCCTAGGGTTCCTCAGCCCACTGCCACCATTCGGTGGCCCAATTGCCCGCACCACTCCAAGAGAAGAGGGCCGAGAGGAGGACCCAGAGGAGGGAGGCGAGTAGGGAGCTTAGAGTCATCGACCATCGAAGCTCGGAGCGCCTCCCCGAGCGCCTACTCTGACGATGCAGCTTCCACCACTAGGCCACACCGCGCCACCGCACCACCACCTAATGCCGCCAAGCACCACACGGTGAGCCTCTCGCTGCTGAGACCTCCTCCTAGCCCCATGGACGCCGACGCATGCACACGCGCCAAGCACGCTGCGGCGACGTCGAGCCATCCCAGCTCGAGCACGCCAACGCAAGCCACACACGCGATGCCCTACACGCACACACACGCCCTGCACCGCCACATGCCGTGCGCAATGTCGAGAACGCGTTGCAGCGCACACACGAGCATGCACGTGAGCACGCACGGGCACGCACACCACAGCTATGAACACGGACATGGCAAAGCCACCGTGGCCGCATCACCAAGGTAGAGGTGATGCCACCACCTTGGCTAGCTCCTCCTCACCGCAGAACACGCCACGCTTGCGATCAAGGTAGACGAAGGCCACCGGAGGACCCCTGTTTGACCACATCGCGCCGTGGCCAGAGCGCCGCCGCAACCGCTTTGACTCCACCGTGGCCAGGACCGCTGGGAGCTCCTGGCGCCTCCTTGTCTCGCCCACCCTATTCACTGGAGCCACGGGAAGCTCATGCGCCCCGCCAAGCATGCTCCCAGCCACCACATCGCCCTGCCGCCGTCGACACGCCATAGCCAAGCCACCGTTCACCATGGCTAGAGCCCTAGGAAGCCCTAGCCGTCGCCCCGACCCCACCATCGCAGTCGCCATGGCATAGGGAAGCTTTTGCCCACCTAAATTGAACACCAACGCCATGGGTGAGGCTCGCTGGGGAGCTCACCACCGGCGGGAGCACGCCGGGGAAGAAGCAGGGGATTTTCCCCTCACCGGCCACATGCCGGTAAACTTGGTGCATGTGAACCAGATCCTGGGAAGGAGTAAGTGGACCAAGTCCTTCACAGACCGGCTCTACGGTCTATGGACCAACATAGGCGGGTTCACCATGAACCACGCCTCACCTGCGCCTGTGGACCACAGCCCGTTAGTGGCCTAGTAAGACGACATGGCCGCACCAGCACGCGCCACGTGGCAGGCCAAAGCCCAGCCCGTATCTAGGCCCAACTGGCCCAGTTTGGACCCGACCTGAGCAGACCGTTGACCGGGCCCACAAGTCAGTGAGACGGAGCCGCTAGACCCACTTGTCAGTAGGTGATGTCATGATGACATCATGCGGGTACCACCTGTCAGTGATGAACGCAGCCGAGGTTACATCATGATGATGTCACGATGACGTCAGCAGCTCTGGACCCACCTGTCAGTACCAGAGCCGAGACGATGACATCATGCTGACATCATAATGATGTCAGCATGCAACGTGGACCAACAGGAGCGTGGCACATGTCAACACGATATTAATTCAGCCTTTTCCCATTTTCAAAAATGATTGAAACTTTGGAAATTCATAACTAATTCATACGAACTCAGAAAAATACAAGACCAGGACCAAAATTCATCTAAAATTGAGCTCTACGTAATGAACCCATGTTTGAGTGCATTTGGCTCTTTTGAATTTTTATTGCTTTTTGTGCTATTCTATAGACGTCGCTAACACGACTATATTGCGATCGTTTGCAGACTCGGAGGAGAACCAGACGGACGAGGACCGAGAGTACCATGAGGAGTACGGAGACGACTATACTAAAGGTGCCACATCCCAACCAATCTCATAGCACCTATTATGCATGGCTAATATAGAGCTGCTATTGCTTTACTTTATTGTTATAATCACACTATGATAGGACTTGCATGGTAGTATGCTTTCTTGACGGCCCTTACCTTGATGTAACCTTACCCCTGCTCACCCTGCTGTTAGGCTAAGTCACACGCTTGCTGCTATATTTCACTTCTTATTATTTCTACTACGCTTATATATATACCATATTGATGCATGGTGGAAATTGGAGTTATCTGGACTATGGGGAGAGTGCTGCGTGTGTGACTTGGGTGTGTGGAGGGTAAGGGTTGTGTCGACCAAGTTGGAGTATACGACGAGCGTGGGGCAAGTCTTGCCGTGAGGTGCTACCTGGGCACCCCTGGAATGGATACCTGTGGTGGGTAAATGGTGATATGAGGTGGCCCTAGGTGTGAACCTATGATGGGAGGAGCCCGAGGCGAAGGTGCTATGGTGGCACGGTAAAACCCTGATGAAGACATTCTCACTTGGTCATCTCTAAGGACTTACTAGTACTCAGACTCACCGGGAAGCCTTACGTACCACTCGCCCTATATGGTGCAGGATGGCCGGACTACTTGGTAGGATATTGCCACTATTGCTAGGTTGATAGCGGACAGTGCAAAGAGGTACGGGGCACAGAGGATTTCCCCCCCCCCCCCCCCCACACCCTTCCGAGACTTCATGGAGACCTTGTGGACTCGGCTCATGACTCACAGTTTTAGCCACCCCAGACTAGACTTGGGGTGTACCAGGGCTGAATGGTAGAGTGGCATTATCCTAGGCTGGCAAGCGGCCAGAATCAGCCCAGTTGACGACGGTCAGCGAAGAAGGCAGATCTTGTGGTTATGTAAAACCTCTGCAGAGTGTATGGTTGATTGATCGATACATATGCTGACTAGTCGGCTATGGACCTTTCCTGGGTTTCGCTTAAACTAGATAGTGAGATGAGTCCTCTCCTTCCCCCGTGAGAGAGTGTCGGTCGTAGCCAGGGGCTATGGGCCATGAGACAGTGCTGAGAGGGAGTTGGTCTGTCGACTGAGTGATGGTATGGTGATGATATGGAGATGGTGGTATATCGATCCCAGGATCAAAACCTGGCTCTAGACGGAAATGGGGTGGAATGTGTGTGGGGATGGTGTTAAAACTTGACTATACTATTATATACTTGATAAGCTAATACATAGGAAACCCCAGCCTTATAGGTTCCTTTTTTATTATATCTAACTTGCATCCAATTTCCACAAAGCATAGCTCATAGGGTGGGAGTGGCCAGTACAAATCGTACTGATAAACTTTGGCACACAGGTTCTGCTAAGGAGTTTAGCTCTGAGGAGTTTGACGATTGAGGGGTTCGTTCCTACGCTTGAGTTTTGGCGATCTTATCTCCAAGCTATTCTGGATGAATGCTACTTTTGATTCCATCGATGTGGCGATGTAATAACTTATGTAATTCCGCACTTTATGTACTCTGGTATTATAATTGTATGGATGTGGTATTCGACTGGAATTTGGGTAATATGATCTACAACGGTCCTATTATACTTTGACTCTGTGGATTTCCCTTCGCGGAAATCAGGTCGTCTCAAATACTAGTTCTCCAGGGCTAGGGAATTGACTATGGAGTTGCTCCTAGTGAGCTCTTAGATGAAGTGCTGATGCAATCGTCGTTTCCTAATGAATAATCGTAGTTGGAACATTTTATGTCGGAATGTGCGGGGTATCAATGCTATGGAAAAGTGTGATGTAGTATGGGATAAGATTGAGGAGAGTGCTTGCTCTATTGTTTGTCTTCAGGAGACTAAGCAGGAGCATTTTGAAATGTCTTTCATCCACAAATTTGCTCCAAGACGCTTTGATCATTTTGATTTCATTCCATCTATTGGGGCTTCGGGGGCCTCCTTGTGCTTTGGAACAGCTCCATCTTTTGGGGTGTGATTATGGATAAACAAAGCTTTGGTCTTACAATGAATTTTACTTCTGCTCACAATGGTGACATTTGGTTTTTGACAAATGTCTATGGGCCCTATGATGATCCAGAACATACTGCATTTATCAATTGGTTCAAAGGTCACGAGATAGATGATTCGATGAATTGGATTTTCTTAGGTGACTTCAACTTCTATCATTCTCTAAATAACCACAATAGGCCAGGGGGTAATCTAGCAGATACACTTGTCTTCAATGATGCCATCGGGCACTTAGGGCTCATAGAACTCCCCTTGAAAGGAAGAGCCTATACGTGGAGTAATATGCAGTCTGATCCCTTGCTTGAGCAGCTTGACTAGTTTTTTACGTCGCCAAATTGGACTCTGGACTTTCCAAACACTGAAGTGCTACCCTTGGCAAATGTAACGTCCTAAAATTTGTATTCTTTTAAAATAGTTAAATTTGAGTTATTTATGCAAATATGTGTGCATTAAAATATAGGAAAATAATAAATTTTGTGAAATTAAAATCAATCATAAGGATAGAAACATGTTGATGCACTCATGCTGTAGGCATTTTATTTAATATGTTGAGTGGTTTTGATTTAAACTCAAAAGGATTCAAAACTCATTTGAAATAAAATTTGGAAATTTGATTTGGAAAAAGAAAAGGAAATTCATTTCCCTTTCCCCTCCCTTCCTCAATTCGGCTTGCTGGCCCAACTTCCCCCCCCCCCCCCGCCGGCCCACTCGCCCTTCCCCTTTCTCCCCTTCTTCGGTTTTCTTCCTAGGCCGGCCCAACCGGGCGACCTTGCACAACTGTTGCCGCGCTCCCCCTCCGTCTCTGCCACTGACAGCCTAGGCACACATGTCAGCGCCGTCCCCCACCTCCCGCGCGCCCCACGCCGATCAAGCCACAGCCACCGCCGTGCCCATCTCGCGACATGGGAGCGTCATCCCCCGCGCCCCGGCCTTTATAAAGGTCCTGACCTCGTCGCCGCCCTCCCTTCTGCCTCTCCCACTCCATTTTCGCACTCGTCGAGCACACGAAAGCCGCAACCACCACTGCAGCCGCGATCCGCCGAAGCTCGAAGAACCACCACGCGGTCCGCCGTCCCCAAGACGTCTTCGACGTCCTTTTCATCCGTCGAGAGCTCCGTTGTCTTCTCCTCCATCTCCCCACGCTTTTACTTTCACAAATCATGGCCTCTAGGGCCCTAGCCGCGTGCATCGAGAACCTCCGCATCGCCGGCCATGGCTACCACTGCCTCGGTCGTGCCCTTCGGCCGCTTTCTTGACCTGGGCGAGGTCGCATGCATCCCCTCTCTCTCCTGGTGCCCTCAGTTTGTCGAACCGTGGCCCATAGCCCCTGAGCCACGTGCATCAGCGAGATCCTCATCGCCGGCCATGGCACCCCGCCGTGGCTGCCACTGTTCCGGTCGTCGGCCTCCTTCTCTCTCTCCCCCAGCTCTAATATGAGCCGCCCATTGCGTGATCAACAGCCCAGGGTGGCCGATACCCCTTCGTGGGTCCTTTTGCTAAAGAGACCCCCAAGTCTTGCCATTTTGAACCCGCAGTCCTCGGCCGGTTTAATTATTCCAAAATTGATTTTATTTAAATTCAGAAATAGTTCATTCTATTTATAGAAATGCCACTGCATTGTTTTGCTTATAAAATCACCGTTTTAGCTCCGAATCGACCCGTTGAAATTGCGTTAGTTTTGTAATTGCATAATCTACGTGTTAATACCATTGTTAACCATGTTTGCAACTTTTAAATTTCATGGTTAGGTTTAATTAAATAAATTGCTATAGGAAACCCCATTTAATTCATAACTTTCGTGTTTTAGCTCCGTTTTTCGTGAACTTCACGTTGACGTGATCGTAGCGAGATATAGATTCTTTTCATAAATATTTTATCTTGATTTCTATATTGTTGGTGTACTATTCTAATCATAGGTTTGTTTGCTTTGCATGATTGTTCCTGGAATGTTGAATGTTGCCGTATTGGTCGTGTTCAGACGGTGAGGAGAACGTTGGGATCAGCAGGACCAGCAGGAGTTTGTTAACCAAGGCAAGTATAGCATGGGATCTACCTTGATGTCCTATTCACCATTTATTAATTACTCATTTGCATGTGTCTAACTTTGATACCCGTAAGGACATCCTAGTGGTTGATTATCTTGTTCCCTTATCTCCTACGGGTTATATGCATATGGGTAGTTTGCTAGCGCTCAACATAACTGTACATGATCTACATATTGAACACTGATTCTATGGAAAGAAAAGGTAAAAGTTGCTTTTAAACAACTGAATTATAGGGCGAAGGAGCAAATGACTTTTGATCATGATGCTCACGGCCCTCCATAAGGACTTATCTGTCGGCAAAAGCTAGGACTGATAGTGCAACCGTGATGGTCACATGGCTCTAACTTTAGCTCAGTAATAGGACCTTTTCTGGCTTGTTAGAGGTTACCTTTATGGCGCAAAAGGGGCTTGCCATGTTGGGTATAGGACTGTCCCTGTTCTTATGTGTATAGCTGCGAAGGATTTGTGCCATAGGAAAGGGGGATTCCTACATCTGCCTGCCAAGGAAACCTAGTGGCCCTAACTTGTTAGAAAAACCTATGAAATGGCTTCATAGTGTACCCCGCTCGCTCACCTTGGCAGTGATATGGGAGTAATTAACCCGAGCATATGGGAATCACGACTCACGGTGAATGTGCATAACCTCTGCAGAGGGTTACAAACTGTTATAACAGCCATGCTCACGGTCACGAGCGGCTCCGGAAAACTCACATAATAATTGGTTATTTGTTGCTGTTCATTTATGATATTCTAGGATGATAATATGATACAATTGATTCTGATATCTGATCATGTGGGTTTAATTGGGGCTTAAGCATAACTTGATAATAGTTGATGATAAAATCCTGACTTACTAAAAGTGCTAACTGCAGTAAACCAGAGTCATCCTTTTTGAGCTTTCACAACCCCATGTTATCTTGTTAAGTACGGGAAGTACTTACGCTTGTTTACTTTCAATATTTGGATAAAAATCCTGAATGGGTAACAGATGTCAATGAGTATGAGGAGTTTCCAGAGGACTTTTTGGCTTGTGGTCAACGAGTTGACCATCCCTGTGTTGGAGCTTTCACGAGAGAGCTGTCTTTTTATTTTCCGCTGTGTTGTGTAAGACTATGTTATGGTATTAATCGTGATCTAAGATACACCGTGATGATACTTTTGTAATTTGTCAACTTATGTGTGTGACTGATCCCTAGGCACACATGGGTTTAGTGCATTCAATTTTATCCTTAAAATTGGGTGTGATAAATTGGTATTAGGGCCGTGTTGACTGTAGGACGCAAGCCTAGTTAGAGATGGTCATTTTAGCATCTTTACTCCACTGGTTTCCTGCTTACTGTCTTATTCTTGTTATTTTACTAAAATATTTATGCTTTTCATACCTTAATCTATTATATAAAATTATTGATCCTAATTCTATCTTACTCTAAATCTATAGATGTCTCGTAACCCGAAGACTGCCCGCCTCAGCACTGCAGGCTACCGTGCCATGTTCACCTCCCGTGCTCCATAGGTGGAGAAGGAGATTATGGTCATCTCTAATGATGAGGAGTTGGGCTAGACGTGCAAATACTACTTCAAGCAGGCCCCGGAAATGGCATACTACCACACCCTCCTAACTCATGTGCTGGATGACTATTTCAGTGATCTGCACGCCTCCATCAACTATCACTGTGTAGAGTACCAGCACCCTTTGGAGGCAACTTTTTGGAAGGTAGAGCTGGTTGTTACCACCTGGAATGACATAAAGAATGCACATGACGTGGAGACTATCCACAGTGCCACTGCCAGACGGGCTTATGCATTGGATGGCATGGAAGATGCAGCGCAGGACGCTTACATCTACTATCATGGTCGTCGTTTTAAGACCATGAAGGAGGATTGTTTTAGGTTCCTTCCTCGCAATGATCATGAGGGTAATTGGCAGGTTCTGGCACCACCAGAAAGTGATCCAACTCTAGAAGCAATAGTGCGACATGTCCATGCCATGCAGGGGGTAGATGAAGAAGTCAAGGGAGAGCTGCGTGCATCACAGAGGGCCGAGAAGCGTCTCTGGAAGCAATTTGATGAACTGCGTGCTCAACTTGGGCTGCCACCGATCTACAAGAAGAAGCCCCGGTCATTCACCATGGTTGACACTGCCCCATAGGTGTTAGGTGCCTTGTTTAAAGCTATGACGTTGTTAGTTCGTGTGTCATGTCTAGTCTTGTGAACTTTAGTGATTAGATGTTTATGATTGTGAACTTGGATGATTTGGAGTTTGTTTGATTGCTGGAGGTTTGTGGGCATGTCCACAAATTCCATAGATTTGAACCTTAAGTTTAGATCAGGCCTTAATGTAGATGGGTTGCTTTATCATATCTCTGTTGTGCTGTTTTCTGGAGCAGCCTGTGTTCTTTATCTTATATCTTGAAATCTAGGCTACCAAAAATTCTGAAATGATTGTGGAGATATCTAGACTTCTGTATCTTTCAAATGTCTCTGGAATCACGTTAATATCTGTTCAGGTTTGTGAGATCTAGCTGTCACAAGTTGATGTTTCTGCACAGACTGGAACCCAGAACATATTCGGTTTAGCTCTATTTTTGACCATGTGTATATCAGAATCTGTAAAAGTGTTCTAAATAAAAGTTGTAGCTGATCTCCTAAGCTTTCTAACCATTCTTGGTACGCCTCCATTGAGTCTCTAAAACTCAAGTTATGACCGATTTACCGAACTGCTGTATTTGAATCTTGCTCAGAAAATCCTCAGCATTGTTCTTTATCTTTTATAAGTTCTCTATAATTTGGAAATCTCTAAAATTTTGCGCATTTGTTTGGAAAGCAGATGGCTGCAAGAGGAGGAAGAGGCAGATGCCGTGGTCATGGTCGTGGTGCTCCCATGAATCCACCACCACCGCCACCAGTGACTATGGAGCAATTGATGGGAATGCAAGCACAGTTGATGCAAGCCATGATGCAATGTTTGGATAACGAACCTGCAAGTGGACCACCGCCTGTTTAGGTCAGAGACAAGCGTGGAGAATTCATGAAGGGTCGCCCTCTAGTGTTCACCCATGCCTCAGACCCCTTGGAGGCAGACGATCGGTTGCGTGCTGTGGAAAAGCAACTTAACATAGCACAATGTAATGATCTTGAGAAGGTGTTGTATGCTTTTGGTCAACTCCAGGGAGCAGCTCAGGATTGGTGGGATTCTTTCCAGTATGGATGCCCCAACGGTGTTCCTGTTATCACCTAGCGGGAATTCAAGGACAATTTCCAGTCATATCATATCCCCGATGGACTAGTGGAATTGAAGTAGGAGGAATTTAGGTCCCTTAAGCAAGGATCCATGTCTGTGGCGGAGTATCGTGACAAGTTCGCTCAACTATCATGCTATGCTCCAAATGATGTAGCTGAGGATAGGGAGAAGCAACACTGCTTCCTCAAGGGACTTTATGATGGCCTGCAGCTCCAGCTTAAGTTCAACACATACCCTAACTTTCAGTCATTGGTGAACCGCGCTATTGTGATTGACGATAAGAGCAAAGAGATGGAAGCCAAGAAGAGGAGGCTTCAAGGGCAAGCTTCTGAAAGCAACACCCACCCATGTGCTTATCCCCAGTAGGGTTTCTAGCAGAGGAATCAAGGACCATCTAACTAGGGAAATCGTGGTCACTATCCTCAGCATAACCAGTTCCAGCAACGCCCTCAGTACCAGCAACAGTTTGGTAATCAACGTCCCCAGCAACAGACCGGCAATCCGGCATCACGCCAGGGATTGCCCAACAATGCTCCTATGAAGAGTGGTGCACCCAATAACCCCAACGCATGCTACCGCTGTGGAGAAGTAGGTCACTATGCTCATTAGTGTCCAAAGAAGCAGAACCAGCAAGCTCCACAGAACCAGAATGGCAATCCGAAGTTTAACGCCCAACCACCTCACACTGCTAAAGTGAACTATGTGTCATCTGATGCAGCTCAATAGATGCCCGAGGTCATGTTGGGTACGTTCAGTGTCAACTCTATCTCTGCTATAGTACTTTTTGATTCCGGTGCTTCGCATTCGTTTATTTCCCAAGCTTTTGTTAGAATGCATAGCATACCTTTATGTGCCATGAAAAACACCATATTAGTAAATTCATCGGGAGGTAGCATGCTAGCTTCTTATTGGAGTCCCTCAGCTAGCATTTCCTTATGGGGGGTAGACTTCAAAGTGAAACCTATTGTGTTGAGAACAGCGGAATTGATCTTATTCTAGGAATGGATTGGATGAAACAACACCGGGCAGTGATTCAGTGTCAGGAGAGATCTATTGTTGTGACATCACCCAATGGAGATAGAATCTATGTAGAAGTGGTAGTGCAAGCTCAACCAACAGCCACTGTAAACCAGCTGGATGGTGATGCTAATAAACAAGATCATGTTGTGGATGAGTTCTCAGATGTCTTCCCCAATGACTTGCTAGGTATGCCACCTGACAGTGACATTGAATTCATTATTGAATTGTTACCTGGAACTGTACCAATAGCTAAATGCCCACATAGAATGGGGGTTAATGAATTAGAAGAGCTTAAGAAACAACTAAAAGAGTTGCAAGAAAAAGGTTTCATACGCCCAAGTTCTTCCCCATGGGGGGCACCTGTGATCTTTGTGGATAAGAAGGATGGTACCCAACGGATGTGTGTGGATTACCATTCACTTAATGAGGTTACTATCAAGAATAAATACCCTTTGCCAAGGATTGATGATTTGTTTGATCAGTTGAGAGGTGCCTGTGTGTTCTCCAAGATTGATCTCTGCTCAGGTTACCATTAGCTAAAGATTCAAAACTCGGACATACCCAAGATAGCATTCACTACGCGGTATGGTTTGTATGAGTATACCATTATGTCATTTGGATTGACCAATGCACTTGCATACTTTATGTATCTGATGAATAAGGTGTTCATGGAGTTTCTTGATAAATTTGTGGTGGTATTCATTGATGACATGCTAATATTCTCCAAGACTGAAGAAGAGCATGCTAAACATATAAGGTTGGTCTTGCAAAAGCTTAGAGAACATAAGTTGTACGCTAAGCGGAGCAAGTGTGAGTTTTGGTTGAAGGAGGTCTCTTTTCTGGGTCATGTTGTTTCCAATGGTGGAATAGCAGTGGATCCAGGCAAAGTGCAAGATGTATTGAATTGGAAACCACCAACCAATGTAAGTGAGATTCGTAGTTTTTTGGGATTGGCTAGATACTACAGGAGGTTCATTGAAGGTTTTTCCAAGCTTGCTAAGCCTATGATAGCTCTATTGGAAAAGAATGCTAAATTTGTATGGTATGATAAATGCCAGGCAAACTTTGATGAGCTAAAGAAGAGATTGACTACAACTCCAGTATTGATTTTGCCCGATTTAAGCAAGAACTTCTCTATATATTATGATGCATCTCGTTTGGGCCTCGGATGTGTTCTTATGCAAGAAGGAAGAGTGGTGGCATATGCATCTAGACAATTGAGGAAGCATGAGTTGAACTACCCTACTCATGACTTGGAATTAGCAGCTGTGGTTCATGCTTTGAAAATCTAGAGACATTATCTGATTGGGCATAAGAGTGATATCTATACAGATCACAAGAGTTTGAAGTATATCTTTACCTAGTCAGATCTGAATCTGAGACAACGTCGTTGGTTAGAATTGATCAAAGACTATGATTTGGAAGTGCATTATCATCTGGGAAAAGCAAATGTCGTAGCTGATGCACTTAGTAGAAAGAGTTATGCCAATGGACTTCGGATGACATTTATGCTAGCAGAGTTGTGTGCTTAAATAGAGTATCTCAACTTGAGCTTCGTCACTAATGCAATGGAATTGGTGATAGAGCCTACGTTGGAGCAAGAGATACGCAAAGGTCAGTTGGAGGATGAAAAACTTAAGGAGATAGCGGAGAAAATAGTGCTTGGAAAGGCACAAGGATTCAGGATGGATGAGAATGGTACTCTTTGGTTCAGGAAAAGGATATGTGTACCTGAAGTGAAGGCTATCCGTGATGCAGTTCTGCAAGAGGCACTTGAGTCCGCTTATTCTATACATCCTGGAAGTACCAAGATATATTTGGATCTCAAAGAGAAGTATTGGTGGTATGGTTTGAAGAGAGATGTGGCAGAGTATGTGGCTTTGTGTGACACTTGTCAAAGGGTGAAAGCTTAGCATCAAAGACCTACAGGGTTGCTACAACCAATGAAGATTCCTAAATGGAAATGGAAAGAAGTTGGTATGGATTTTATCGTAGGTTTGCCCCGCACTCAAAGAGGTTATGATTCAATATGGGTAATAGTGGATCGACTCACCAAGGTTGCTCACTTTTTACCAGTCAAGACTACCTATATAGGTGCAAGGCTAGCAGAGTTGTACATGGAAAGGATAGTGTGCTTACATGGTGTTCCCAAGAAAATTGTGTTTGATAGAGGCACTCTGTTTACATCGCAATTCTAGCATAAAGTACATAGATCCTTGGGGACAAAGTTGAATTTCAATTTGGCTTACCACCCACAAACTGATGGATAGACTGAAAGGATCAACCAGATTTTGGAAGATATGTTGAGAGCTTGTGCACTGCAGTATGGTACTAGTTGGGATAAGAGTCTGCCATATGCTGAGTTCTCGTACAACAACAATTACCAGAAGAGTCTCAAGATGGCACCTTTTAAGGCGTTGTATGGGCGTAAATGTAGAACGCCTTTGTTCTGGAATCAGACTGGTGAAACTCAAGTGTTTGGACCCGATGTCCTTAGAGACGCAGAAGAACAAGTGAGAATGATTAGAGACAACTTGAGAGTGGCTCAGTCCTGATAGAAGAGTTACACTGATACACGCAGAAGAGAGCTGACTTTCAAAGTTGGAGATTATGTGTACTTGAAGGTGTCACCAATGAGAAGTGTGAAAAGATTCAATATGAAGGCAAAGTTGGCACCGAGGTATATTGGACCTTTTAAGATCCTAGAGAGACATGGAGAAGTAGCCTATCAGTTGGAACTGCCTGAGAGTTTGTCAGGTGTGCACGATGTGTTTCATGTTTCTCAATTAAAGAAGTGTTTGCGAGTACCAGAAGAGCAGATTCCTTTAGAAGAACTTGCTATTAAGGAAGATCTCACATATGAAGAGTATCCGATAAAGATCTTACAGATGACAGAAAGAGTTACAAGGAGCCAGGTTATAAAAATGTGCAAGGTACAGTGGAATTGGTACATAGAGGATGAGGCTACTTGGGAAAGAGAAGAGGATTTGCAAAAGTCTTATCCACAACTGTTTGAGTAAGCAATCATCCGAATCTCGAGGACGAGATTCATCTTAAGGGGGGTAGGATTGTAACACCCTAAAATTTGCATTCTTTTAAAATAGTTAAATTTGAGTTATTTATGCAAATATGTGTGCATTAAAATATAGGAAAATAATAAATTTTGTGAAATTAAAATCAATCATAAGGATAGAAACATGTTGATGCACTCATGCTATAACATTTTATTTAATATGTTGAGTGGTTTTGATTTAAACTCAAAAGGATTCAAAACTCATTTGAAAATAAATTTGGAAATTTCATATGGAAAAAGAAAAGGAAATTCATTTCCCTTTCCCCTCCCTTCCTCAATTCGGCCTGCTGGCCCAACTTCAACCCCCACGTGGCCCGCTCGCCCTTCCCCTTTCTCCCCTTCTCCCGTTTTCTTCCTAGGCTGGCCCAATCGGGCGAGCTTGTGCAACCATTGCTGGCCCCCCCTCTGTCTCTGCCGCTGACGGCCTAGGCCCGCACGTCAGCGCTGTCCCCCACCTCCCACGCGCCCCGTGCCGGTCAAGCCGCAACCGCCGCCACGCCCATCTCGCAACATGGGAGCGTCCTCCCCTGTGCCCCAGCCTTTATAAAGGTCCTGACCCCATCGCCGCCCTCCCTGCTGCCTCCCCCGCTCCATTTTCGCACTCGCCGAGCACACGGAAGCTGCAACCACTGCTGCAGCCGTGATCCGTCGAAGCTCGGAGAACCGCCACGTGGTCCGCCATCCCTGAGCCGTCTTCGACCTCGTTTTCATTCGCCATGAGCTCCGTTGTCTTCTCCTCCTTCTCCCCATGCTTTTACTTTCGCAAATCATGGCCTCTAGGGCCCTAGCCGCGTGCGCCGGGAACCTCCGCATCGCTGGCCATGGCCACCACCGCCTCTACCGTGCCCTCCGGCCGCTTTCTTGGCCTGGGCAAGGTCGCCTGCATCCCCTCTCTCCCCTGGTGCCCTCGGTTCATCGAACCGTGGCCCATAGCCCCTGAACCACGTGCATCTACGAGTTCCTCATCGCCGGCCATGGCACCCCGCCATGGCCGCCACTGTTCCGGCCGCCAGCCTCCTTCTCTCTCTCCCCCACCTCTAATCTGAGCCGCCCATTGCGTGATCAACGGCCCAGGGTGGCCGATACCCCTTCGTGGGTCCTTTTGCTAAAGAGACCCCCAAGTCTTGCCATTTTGAACCCACAGTCCTCGGCCGGTTTAATTATTCCGAAATTGATTTTATTTAAATTCAGAAATAGTTCATTCTATTTGCAGAAATGCCACTGCATTGTTTTGCTTATAAAATCGTCGTTTTAGTTCCGAATTGACCCATTCAAATTGTGTTAGTTTTGTAATTGCATAATCTACGTGTTAATACCACTATTAACCATGTTTGCAACTTTTAAATTTCATGGTTAGGTTTAATTAAATAAATTGCTATAGGAAACCCCGTTTAATTCATAACTTTCATGTTTTAGCTCCGTTTTTTGTGAACTTCGCGTTGACTTGATCGTAGCGAGACATAGATTCTTTTTATAAACATTTTATCTTGATTTCTATACTACTGGTGTACTGTTCTAATTATAGGTTTGTTTGCTTTGCATGAATGTTCCTGAAATGTTGAATGTTGTTGTATTGGTCGTGTTCAGATGGTGAGGAGAACATTGGAGAACAGGGGCAGTCCTATTCACCATTTATTAATTACTCATTTGCATGTGTCTTACTTTGATACCCGTAAGGACATCCTAGTGGTTGATTATCATGTTCCCTTGTCTCCTACGGGTTATATGCATATGGGAAGTTTGCTAGCGCTCAACATAACTGTACATGATCTACATATTGAACAATGATTCTATGGAAAGAAAAGGTAAAAGTTGCTTTTAAACAACTAAATTATAGGGCGAAGGAGCAAGTGGATTTTGATCATGATGCTCTTGGCCCTCTATAAGGACTTATCTGTCGGCAAAAGCTGGGACTGATAGTGCAACCGTGATGGTCATATGGCTCTGACTTTAGCTCAGTAATAGGACCTTTTCTAGCTTGTTAGAGGTTACCTTTATTACGCAAAAGGGGCTTGCCACATTGGGTATAGGACTGCCCCTATTCTTATGTGTATAGCCGTGAAGGATTTGTGCCATAGGAAAGAGGGGTTCCTACATCTGCCTGCCAAGAAAACCTAGCGGCCCTAACTTATTAGAAAAACCTATGAAATGGCTTCATAGTGTACCCCGCCCGCTCACCTTGGCAGTTATATGGGAGTAATTAACCCGGGCATATGGGTGTAACACCTCTGGTGTTTTGACCTAGCACTAAAACTTGACATGTCATCATATGCATTGCAAAGCTTTCATAAAGTAGAAATTTTTGAATGCATTCACTAAATAAGCTTTACTTCATAAGTTGTTATTTTATGTGATGTGATTCAAAACTCTAAATAAAGATCATGACCACAAGGGTCAAATTCATGTGATCATGTGAGACCATGTGTTAATTGACTCAAATAACCCTAATGGGCCATGTTACTGGTCAAAAATCAAAGTTAAGTAAAAAGGTATACAAATCAAATTTGAATTCAAATTCAAACCATAAAAGTCCTTTTTGCCCCTTTTGTCTAATTCAAAATCCATTTGGAATTTGGGTGTGTGACGAAAAGCAAAGTTGAAGCTTATTTTATAAGGATCAACTTTGGTATTCAAAGTTTTTAAAGTTTACATATAAAATTTGGAGTAATTTTGAAATGATTCAAATGCTCAAATGCACCCCAAATTCAAATTTCAAAATGGAGCCAGAATTTGAAAATGTTCATTAAAACAAAGTTGTAGAGTTTGAAAAGTTGAGCAACTTTCATTTTTGGAGATTTTCAACTTCTTTAGAAAAATTGTGAGTAATTTAAAAAATAAACGCAGTGGCAATTCTATAAATAATTCATAAATCAAGACAAAGACGAGCACCACCTCCCTGCTTGCCACCGGCGCCACGCAGCTGCCGTTGTCTCCATGGCAAGCTTGTTCGTGAGCTATCGACGCCGGACGCATCCTTCTCTGCTATAAATAGGAGCACTGCCGCCGTCGTCGTCCTCCTTTTTCCTCTCTGCTCTGCTCCGCCACCGATCAGCTCCGCCACTCGCCGTAGCCACCGTCGACCCCTTCCCGTCGTGCCTAGCTAAGCCAGCATGATCGCCTTGACCTAGCGCTCCTCTTAGGCTTGCTCGCATCGCTTGGGTTGGCTAGAATCGCCCGGCGCAACGCGTTCTTCCTCGTGACCGGCCGGAGCTCCGCCACGACCGACCTCACCGTGGCCAAGCTGCTCCAGACCGTCTCTGCCTTCACCGAGTCCACCAACATGTTTGCGGTGAGCTCCTAAGCGTGATGCTCTCTCCATTTTACTCTCTACCGCGCTGTAGCCGATGTTGTACCATGCGCCGTCGCGCCCGCACCGCCATGGCCGGCGTAGAGCTCACTCCGATGTGCCAACTGCTATTTTGAGGGCCGGGGTAGATTCACGGGGTAGAGTAGGTCATGCAGGTGCGGTATGCCTCACCAGAGCATCACCGCCGGCGCATTTTGGCCGATCGGTGATGGTAGCACCGCCGTGTTCTGTGTTTGTGTCGCTGACATGCGGGGGCCGGCTGTCAGTGAGAGAGAGAGAATAGTGAGATTTTGTTATTTCTGAATTTTGAATAGTGCAGTAAGTTTGGAAATTTATAAGAAAATAATTATAGCTCCAAAAATTCTAAAAATTTGTGTGTAGCTTCTGTACATGTTCTAGTATGGTTTAAAAATATGAAACTTGAAATTTGAATAAATTTTTAATGTTCAAAATTTAGTTAATTAATTGAGAAATGTGATTTCCATGATTTTTGTAGGCCACTGTATAATTCCAAAAATTATGAAATTTGTTTTTGTACACTAGCTTGTCATGAGGAAGCTTACATAAAAATTTGAGGTCATTTGGAACAAGTTCATTTTTGGGCTTATTTCCAAATTAATTCAAAAATGAATAAAAGCAACCCCTAATTGTTAGATTAGTGTTTGATCTTGTTTTGGTCATGTTTTGTGACCAGTAGGGTTTCAAGATCAATTTGGTCAAGTCACTTGTGTGGTCCTTGATGGTAGAATTGCAAGTTGGTTTTGTTGGCTTGCAACTGTACCGTGAAGGAAAGTTGTATTCGAGGTGTTGTTATATTTCATGTACCATGAAAGCATCATGTTTACATTATCATCATGTTGAAGCATATGTTATCATTCCATGTAGAATCCGAGAGTGAACCGATCCTAGTTGAGCAAGTTGTGGAAGGATCCCCGATTGCCTCGGGATTCGATAATTGTGGTACCGATCCGGAACCCAAGATCGTCAACGAAGGCAAGCCTCGGTTTATGCATTAAACCCTTACCTTGTTTACTTTGAAAAGTTTATCACCTATGTTACCTATTGCATTAAGTTGATTTATTCAAATGTTACCTACTTGATGCATTGCATACCTTGTTAATTGTTTACCATCCTTGAAGATGATTTCATTTACAAAGGCGTAGAATGCTTAGTATGCTTTATGGTAGGCTTTCAAAGAAAAAGTTTCGATACAATCAAAGGTGGCATACTAGCCAAAGAAAGAAAGAAGGTAGAATGAACTAGAGACTAGTTGGGTGACTTATCTTGCATGTTGGGTAATGTTACCGACTATGTCACTTAAAGGCCACTCATTGTGGATCTTCTGAACGAGACACTTTGTAGTACTGGTCACATACTCCGGTAAGCCTACTTCGGTTAATCCGATACTAAGACAAATGCCCACGCACTAGGAGTGGAGAGATGGCGGGAGTAGCATGTACCCTTGTGGCTAGAATGTGGCTGGATTTGAGGTGTGCTGTGCTCTCGGGTGGCATGGAGACGGCTTAGTATAGGAGGATCCAGTAGCGAGGTTGATATATGCAAGATTAAGTTCTACATATGTCGTGTGATAAGGAATCCCTAGCTGGGACTTGAATCAATTTGAATTGCCGGTGCTCCGTGGATATGGAGACTCGTTTCATTACAGAAGCAATGCAGGACTGGTGAATTACTAAAACTTGAGAAAAGGAAAGAAATGAGAAGGAATGGAACATGGGATATGAACACTTAGTTTGAGATAATGAACTAAGAAGACTTAGGGGTAAAACTTGAAAATAGAATCAAGAATAGTAAGCTTTTGGCAAAGAACTTTTGAATCTTGCTACACCCTTACCTTGCCCCAACACCTACATCCCTAGAGTATTACACCCCCATTACGTCGGGTTAGTCTTGTTGAGTACTTTTGTGCTCAGGGTTTGTTAACCCTTGTTGCAGGTGAGTCACATGCGCAGGCTTGTTTTGGTCCCTGTTGCATGTCTGTGTTCAAAGTCAATGACGATGAGGAATGATGAATGGCCTTTAGACAAGGCACTAGTTTGTATGATAAATAAAGTTAATGTAATATTATCCCGCTACTATGGTTGTATGACACTTATGGTTTTGTAAGTTTGAAACAACTGGTTTGTAAACTATGTTATCATAAGACTTCCGCTATATTTTACTCTGATGTATATATTTGAATAAACTATTGTAATCTGCAATGTCTATGATTGGGATCCTGTTCGGAAAAGATTCATGGATGATTCGGGTTTCCCAAGGACACCCGATAGACCTATTAAGTTCTTAGGAACTTGTGTACGCTATCAGAGGTCTGTTGAGACAACGATAGATGCACATGGGCCCGATTTCTTAGGAGGTTCTGCCACAGCTGGTATTAGAGCAGGTTCTATCTAAGATCATTGTAGGTTACTTTGGAAAACCTTCAAATTGATTTGGATCAAAGAAAGTAAACTTGATATTTTAAAATTCAAATTTCTTTCTTCTTACCTCTGATCTAGTCTCAATACTATCTTATTTGAAAGTTCATGGCGGATAATATGATTAGGTTTGTCCTATGTATTAAAAATCTAGTACTTTTGATTATATAAATCTTTTGTACCTAGATTCGTAAGATTGATTCATGCATCATGCTTGAACACCTTGCATAGTAATTCCCCTTAAAAGTGGTTGGGTAAGTAATGTAAATCCCATTCTTGCTAACCTCCATTATCCTCAAGCTATCCTTATAGTCCTACCCTAACTTCTACAGGCTATGGCAAAGACCAAGATAACCGCACGCAAGTCCACCGGACCTCACGGAGTCCCTCATCACCAGTTGGCACCACGAAACCATGAGCTTGGTGAAGGAAGTTCCAAGACCCTAGGAGATGAAGGATCTTCAAGCAATCCCGCCAACATCGAGAACCTTACCAAGGAGCTCAACACTCTTCGTCGAGCTCATGCCAAAGATCAAGAGGAGCTAGCTCATGTAAAGGGGCATCACCATGACCATGGAGCTACGGAATGAAGCCTGGACATGAGAGGATGCGGCCAATGAATGCGTCCATGAGTTGGAGTTCTATGTAGAAGACCTGGAGATGGACAATGCCATTCTTCATGAGAATGTCCACATGTTGTATGCTCAACTTCATCCTCCTCATGGGGATGGTGAAGTTATAGATGAAGAAATGATTGTAGATCCAGGAGAAGTCGAGAATGAAGAAGAGGAGGAGGATCCTGAGGAATTAGTGTACTTCTCAGATGAAGATGAGGTTTCGTCCGGTATGGGCATGGATGCCGATGACTGAGAGCTCAGAGTAGTAATAGTTCCTTTACTGCTTTCCTAGTAAACCAGGGTTGTCTTGTGGGATACAAGACATGTAATTTAAATAAGTAACCCTTTGTAGCATGAAACCTTTTAACTGCTTTCAATAAATAATAATGTAAGTAAACATGTTTCTCTAACAAATGCCTCGTCCTATCACCCAAGCTGGTGCTAGTGGCTCACATGACGATGATGATTCCCCAAATCCTCCACCAATGCCTTCGACTATGGCAGATGCCATAGCCGCACTCGTCAATGCAACGACAGAGAATGCTAGGTTGTTAAGGGAATTGGCTCAGAACCAACAGGCACCATACCCTAATCGTGGCCACCGTAATAATGGAAATGACGAGTCAACTTATGTTGATTTTACTGACACACATCCGCCTGTGTTCTCTAAGGCAGAAGAGCCTTTAGAAGCTAATGATTGGCTTAGGACAATAGAGCAAAAGTTTGAGCTGATTCACTGTACCGAGATTCAAAAACCAAGGTTTGCGGCACAGCAACTCCGAGGAGCTACTGGTGCCTGGTGGGCAAATTTGGTAGCTGTACAGCCTGCTGGTCACCAAATCACCTGGATAGAGTTTAAGGATGCCTTCAGGGCACACTATATTCCAGATGGTGTGATGACCATGAAGTTAGAAGAGTTCTTGGCTCTTAAGCAAGGGGAGCACCCGGTGATGCACTATGTTGGGAGCTTCAATCACCTGTCATAGTATGCTATAGAGTATGTGAATACCGACAGGAAGAAGAAGAATCATTTTCTTAGAGGCCTGAACACTAAACTTCAGACCATGATGGCAACTTGTGGCAATGCAACTTATCATGAGACAGTCAACATTGCTATCGCTTCAGAGGAGAATTACCGCCGACACAAGGAGGCAAAGAAAAAGAGAATATCTGCTTCTGGATCATCGAGCGGAAAGCGTCAAAAGATAGTCTACCATCCTTAGAATCATGGCCGTGCATCATTCCGCCCACAATAAAGCCAAAGCAGGCAACAAATCTTTATTCGCCCCACAACTAATACGCCTTATCCTCATAAAGCACCGCAGCAGCAAAATAATACAAATAATGCAAACCGCATTGCTACTCCCCAGAATCACAATTATCCATGTTATAATTGTGGTAAACCCGAACACTTTTCCTGAGAATGTCCGTATCCCAGGAAGAACAATCCTAATGCACATAAAGCCCCTATTCCTCAAGCTCAGAATCAGTACAAGGGCAATACTCAGAACAGTCAGAAGGGTCAGGCTAAGAAGAAAACTGGAAGGGTCTTCTATACTCAGGTGGAATCTATTCTAGAAGGAGAACCAGTAATGATGGGTATGTTTCCCATTGCTAAGCATCCTGCAATTACCTTATTTGATTCTGGTGCATCCCATACATTCATCAATCGTACATTTGTTGTGAAGCATGGGATAACTATTGGGCAAACAAAAGAACCATATCATATACAGTCGCTCGGGGTGTGGCAGAACCTCCTAAGTTATAGGGCCCACATGCACCTGTCACTGTCCGATGACCTTTGACATTTATGCATACGTTTCCAATAACTTAAAAAGACTATCGGGTGTCCTCGGGGAACCCCGAATCATCCACGATTTTCGAGCAGGATCACGTTACAGAGTCATTGCAGTATTACAACATTGATTCAAAAATCAACACCAGAGTAAAAACAGCGGAAGTCTTACGATAACATAGTTTACAAACAAGTTGTTTCAAACCTTACAAACTAAGTTCGATAATTATTACAAACCATAGTAGTAGTGGAGTGGCATAATTAACGTATACATAACACACAAAATAAACATCCTGCCCAAGGATCACACATTTACATCTCATCGTCAGAACGAACGATAGTCATGCAGCACGATCCAAAACAGATCTGCTCATGAGGCTCACCTGCAACAAGGGGTCAACGAACCCTGAGTACAAAAGTACTCAACAAGACTTAACCGAAATATTAACTGATAAACTTAGGAATGCAGGCTCAAGGGTTCAAGGTATGGCTTTAACAATAATCAAAGTTCTTTTGCGTAAAAGCTTTTTAACAAAATTCTTTAATACCAAGGTAAAACTTTTTAAGTACCATATATGAATCTGCCATGATCCGTAATGAGAACATGAACTTCATATCAATCTTTTTCGCAAACCTTTCTCAAGTTCCAGTTATTAATACTACGATGATGAATAGTGAGTTGAGTCTCCATAATCGAGGAGCAACGACGATTCGAACCGATTAAACCCAGCTGGGAATTCCAGACCACACGACATATGTAGGTCCCTGACCTACATACACCAACCTACCCTCGGATCCTCTAAAACAAGAATGGGTCTGCGCCACCCGAGAATACAGTACTCCACCATTCCAGCCCATGGCCACGTGGGTACATGCTATTCCTGCCATCTCTCCACTCCTAGTGCGCGAGTAGCCATTCTCGTAATAGAATCGCCAAGTTCAGGCTTACCAGAGTATGTGGTTAGTACTACAAATTCTCACCTCATGCAATTCAACAACGGACGTGCCTTAATCGACACAGGCGGAAAGAACCCGCTCACAAGACCTCCATGTCTCATGGCTCACACACACTGAGTCCGCCCGGTCTAGATTTATTACTCCACATTCCCATATCACATGATAACATAAGTAACCAGGGTTCCATTAGAAACTTGCATGTGACGGTTAATCACCTGACTTCATCGTTCTACGCATAGCTAAGCAAAACTAGGCATATACGAATTTAAAACTGGTAATATGGTAAACATGGAATAACAAGGTTGGTAATGCACCAATTAGGCTCTTACTTAACTCCTAATCACTTAATGCAGTAACGGAAAGCAAAAGCGAAATTAATTTGTAAAACACAAGGTAGGGCTATATGCATCCGGGGCTTGCCTTCGTTGACGAAAAAGTTCGGCTCCTGCGATGTTTCACAAGTATTCGATCCGACCTCAACAGACGGATTAACCTCCTCAACAACTTGATTAACTACCACGTGTTCACCTTCGTTCACTACACGTAATAACAATGCCATGTTTAACATGATGCGGAATACGAAACATGATGCTTGATGATGGATGCAAAATTAATAATTTGAATACAACTTTCCTTCGCGGTACAGTTGCAAGTCAAACGGACTAAATCTTTTTCGTAACACATACATCAATTGCCAAGGATCATTATCAACTAATGACCCAAGGTCATCACTCAATCCAAAATTTCAAACAAAACCTAAATCATTAAAGGTTACTATTTGCTTTTATGAATTAATTATTTAATTCAAAATTATGAAATAAATCAACTTATTCTAATTGAACTCAAAATTTAAGTACATGTTCATTACATGACAAGTAAGTGGCAAAACAAATTTCATAATTTTTGGACAATTAAATAAGCCTAGAAAAATCATGGAAATCCATTTATTAATAAATTGAGCAATTTTTATCACATTCAAAATGTACTGAAAAACATTATTTCATATTTTTCATAAATACTATACATCACAGAGAAGTCACACAAAAATTTTCATAATTTTTGGAGCTCTAAATAAATCTACACAAAAATAACAAAAACAGACACTATTCATTCAAATCTGAAAATAGAAAAATCCATTTGAACGCTGAGTCACTGACAACGGGTCCCACCTGTCATCCCTAACCTCGCGCATTTGACTACGACGGCGATGGCGCTGACCAGCGATTCCTCGTCAACGATGAGATCACCGGCGATGGCGATAGCACCAACATGTTCTACACTACTAGGCGCACCTATAGACGTACTTAGATGTACCGATTACGACTCAATTCTAGCTCAACGTCGACCATGGCGGACACGGCGCCTCGGCGGTACTATGCCTGCAACTACAGGCTGGTAGTGGTTAAACTAAAGGTTGAGGAAGCACCAGCAGCTTACCCTGAACACAACTGAGCAGATAACAAGGTCGGAGAAGCAACGGTGACGCGGGTCAATGTCTACGGTGATCACGGCGGCGCAAGGGTCATCGGTGATGGTGTGCCGGCGACTGAAGTGGACAAAATGGCCAAGCAACAATGAAATTAGCACTACGGCATCGAGACGAAGCCAAAGGTACACCAATCAAGGGCAACGGCTCACCGACGGGCTCTGGCCACGGAGAGGTCGGTGGTGGCGGTGCTTCGGCCGGCTCTGAGGAAGAAAACGGCGTGCGGTGACACTGGACTGCTAGAGGCGAAGGAAACAGGCCGGGAATGAGCGAGAGTGTGGGGCAGAGAGAATGGCAGACGCAATTGGCATGAGGCATGACGGTGAGGACGAATTCCGTGAGCGCAGCAAGGTCACCGGCGATGGCGGAAACAGAGCAAGGGAGAAGAGCAACGACGACGACGGTTCAGGCTAAAAAGGGTGGCCAGGAAGCTCAAGGAAGCCACGACGAAGCCTTTACCGCGCCAACGTGACGCCCAGACGGCCGCGAGGCGCCTGGAACGCCGAAGAAGGTCGCCGGCCATGTAGCTACGGCGGTGAACACTGTTCATCGAAATTACAAAATTGCCATTCGCCAAATTTCACAAATTACTCCCAAATTTTCATAACAACTCAAAAATCTCCAAAAACAAAAGTTGTTCAAAATCAAAAGTTCTACAACTTTGCTTTTATAACCATCTCCTAATTCGGTCTAGATTTTGAAATGAACTTTTGAATTTGAATAGGGAAATTTAATGAATTACGCCTTTTTGAATTACTCGAAATTTTTCTAAACAACTTGAAAAACTCCAAAAACAAACTTTGTATAACTTGGCAAGCTCTACAATTTTGCTTTTGGGCTCAACCCCAAAATATGCTTAGATTTTGAAATGGATTTTTAGGGTAGGATTTAAATGCTGAAAAACAGGGTTTTCTCGAAAAATTCAAAATCCAAACAAACTTTGAACTTGAGTCAAACAATACAATGCAACACATACCACATAAACATAAACTTGTATTAGTGTATGCATCTCAAAGTTTTCACCAAATGCCAAATGCTTTGCAATGCATATGATGACATGTCAGATTTTAATATTTAAACACCCGAGGTGTTACAATCCTTCCCCCTAAAAGAAGTCTCGCCCCGAGATTCAAAGCCATAGGGTAAGTAATGGAAAAGGAAATGTGTCGCGAGAACACATACAAAATCTGTCCATAAAACAACTGAGGTTCCTTTACAAAACACAATTTGTAGCAACCGAGCTCAACTAACATTACTCTATTCTATATTGACGCTAGAAACTCTGGAAACTTTTCTAACAAGTAATCTTCTGATTCCCAAGTAGCTTCCTCTTCTGAATGTTAATTCCATTGTATTTTATAGAACTTGATTGTCCGTCTTCGAGTAACATGATCTTTCTGATCTAACACTCAGATAGGATATTCGGAATAAGTTAAATCTGGTTCTAGTTCTACTCCTTCAACTTCAACATTTTGTTCAGGCACTCGGAGACACTTTTTCAATTGAGAAACATGGAACACATCATGCACAGCTACGAGATGTTCAGGTAATTTCAAACGATATGCCACTTTTCCATACCTCTCCAAAATTTGATATGGTCCAATATATCGGGGTGTCAACTTTCCTTTAACACCAAAACAGGTAACTCCCTTGATTGGGGATACTTTCAGATATACAAAATCTCCTTTGTTAAATACCAATGGTCTCCGTCTTCTATCCGCATAACTCTTTTGGTGGGACTGAGCTATCTTCATATTACTCTGTATTTGCCTAACCTTGTCTTCGGTTTCTTTCACAAGGTCAACTCCAAAGAATCTTCTCTCTCCCGGCTCAGACCAACTCAATGATGTTCTGCATCTATGACCATAGAGTGCTTCAAATGGAGCCATTCTAATGCTTTCCTGATAACTATTGTTGTATGAGAACTCGGCCAAAGGTAAGCATTCGTCCCACTTAGTGGAATAGTTAAGGACACAACACCTTAACATATCTTCAAGCACCTGATTGACTCTTTCAGTCTATCCATCAGTCTGCGGATGATAAGCTGTACTGTACAGAAGTTTGGTACCCAATGAAGAATGCAATTGTTTCCAAAAATTGGAGACAAACTGTGTACCCCTATCTGACACTATGGTCTTTGGTACTCCATGCAAACTCATGATTCTTGCTAAGTACATTTTGGCATATTGGATCGTAGGATATATTGTCTTGACTGGAAGAAAATGTGCTGACTTAGTGAGTCGATCTACAATAACCCATACTGAGTCAAATCCTTTTGATGTCTTGGGTAGACCAACAATAAAATCCATACTTATGTCCTCCCACTTCCAAGATGGAATAGGCAATGGTTGTAATTCACCAGCATACCTCAAATGTATAGCTTTCACCTTTTGACAAGTATCACACTTTGCTATATATCTAGCAATGTCTATTTTCATTTTAGTCCACCAGAATCTTTGCTTCAAGTCATGGTACATCTTGTTGCTTCCCGGATGGATAGATAACCTAGTAGCATGTGCCTCTTCTAGAATTGACTGCCACAACTCAGGAACTTTTGGTACCACCAGGCGATCCTTGAACCACAACACACCTTCATCGTCTATGCTAAAACATTCTGCTTTTCCATTCCTGACTCTTTCCTTGATATGGGCTATACCCTCGTTTTCCTTCTGAGCAGCAATAACTTGATCTCGAATAGTGGCTTCAACGATTATGTTGGTCAAACTTCCTTGTTGAATTACTTCCACATTCAACTTTTCCATTTCTTGATATAAATTCAAACCCATTGTTCTCACTGTCAGACAATTGCAATAACTTTTGCGACTGAGGGCATCTGCAACCACATTTGCTTTACCAGGGTGATAATGTACTTCCAAATTATAATCCTTAATCAGTTCTAACCATCTTCTTTGTCGCATGTTCAACTCTGACTGAGTAAAGATATACTTTAAGCTCTTGTGGTCTGTATACATATGGCACGTATTACCAAGCAGGTAATGTCGCCAAATCTTTAGAGCATGAACCACAGCTGCTAACTCCAAGTCATGAGTCGGATAGTGTTCTTCATGTTGCTTAAGTTGCCTGGACGCATAGGCAATGACTCGGCCTTCTTGCATCAACACACATCCAATACGAATACCTGAAGCATCACAATAAATGTCAAATAGCTTCTCGATATCAGGTTGGGCTAATACTGGTGCAGTAGTCAACAGTCTCTTCAAGGTCTAGAAAGCCTTTTCACAATCAGATGACCAAATAAACTTAACTTGGTTCTTCAACATCTTCGTTATGGACTTTGATATTTTTGAGAAATCTGGAATAAACCGACGGTAATACCCCGCCAAACCCAGAAAACTCTGAACTTGATGAACTGTGGTTGGCGGTTTCTAATCAAGCACATCACTTACTTTGTCGGGATCAACTGCAACTCCTTCGGCTGACAAGACATGTCCAAGAAATTGCACTTCCTTAAGCCAAAAATCACACTTGCTGAACTTGGCATATAATTGATGTTCTCTTAAACGAGTTAGAACAATTCTGAGATGTTCCGCATGTTCTTTCTTATTCTTGGAATATACTAAAATGTTATCAATAAACACCACTACAAACTTGTCTAGCTCAGGCATGAATACTGAATTCATTAGATACATGAAATGAGCTAGAGCATTTGTCAAACCAAAAGACATTACCAAGTATTCATATAATCCATATCTTGTGGTAAATGCCGTTTTGGGAATATCTTCAGGCTTTATCTTTATTTGGTGATACCCTAATCTCAAATCTATCTTGGAGAAAACTTTGGCTCCGGCCAATTGATCAAAAAGCAAATCTATCCGAGGTAATGGATACTTATTCTTGATGGTCACTTCATTCAACGGACGATAGTCAACACATAACCTCAGGGTTTCATCTTTCTTTTTCACAAAAATTGCCGGACATCCCCAAGGTGAGGAACTAGGTTGGATAAACCCCTTCTCAATTAATTCTTGTAACTGAGCCTTCAACTCGGCCAATTCCTTAGGTGGCATCCTATAAGCTCTCCGAGAAATCAGAGCTGTTCTAGGTTGTAACTCTATGTTAAACTGTACATCCCTATCAGGTGGTAGACCGGGTAAATCTTCAGGAAACACATCAGGAAATTCACACACTACCGAAATATCTCTAATCTCTTTGAAAGCAGTTGCACAAATCTTGCCCATTGATCTTCTTAGGGTTGGAAGTTGGATGAGAAGTTGAGAATTACTATCAGGCAAATTTACTCTTAAAGTCCTATTCAAAGCATCTATAACAGCCTTATGCTGATACATTCAATTCATTCCCAAGATTACATCTATATCCTGATCCTTAAGGATAATCATGGTAGTGGAAAAAATATGCCCACCCAGGTTTACAGGTACCTGGTATACCATTTCCTTAGTACACAGACATCCCCTGGGCGACTGTATAAAGAAACTTTCCTTTGTTGCCCCAATTGAAATTTCATGCTTCACGACAAATGTTCTATTGATGAATGAATGCGATGCGCCAGAATCAAAAGTATAACTACAGGGTGATTGGCAACAGGAAACATACTCATCATCACTGGCTCCCCTTCTGAAATTTCTCCAGCTTGAATATAGAACACCCGTCCTATCTTCCTCTCATCTTTGCCCTTATGAGTATTCTGATTGGGGTTCTTGTTTGGTGCCTGACCCTGTTGTTGATTGGCAGGGGCCTTCTGATAATTTTGATTAGCCTGCCTAGGATATGGACATTCCCTAGAGAAATGACCAGTCCTTCCACAATTATAACATGGATAGTTGTGACCCTGGGATGTTGGAGCATTGCCACCAGGAGCATTGGTTGACTGTGAGTTCGGATAGGTTATAGCAGGATGGACATTTGACTGTTGCCCGGCTTGAGATTGTGGTGGACGGTAAGGAGGATGATTATAATGTACTAGATGATAAATCACCCTCTGCCTCTTCTGATTTCCCCCAAAAGATCCAGACGGCATACTCTTTTTCTTTTTGAGCTCCTTATGCTGCCGATACTTTGACTCTGAAGCAATTGCAATATTTACTGCCTAATGATAAGTGACATCAGTGCAAGTTGTCATCATTATTTGCAGCTTGGTATTCAAACCTCTCATAAACCACCTCTTCTTCTTGGCATCAGTGTTAACATGTTCGGATGCATATTGTGACAGGTGATTGAATCTTCCCACATACTGCATCACTATTTGATCTCCTTGTTTCAAAGCAAGGAATTCATCTAACTTCATTGCCATCACTCCTTCAGGGATATAATGGGCTCTGAAGGCAGTATGGAACTCAGCCCAAGTTATTGGAATGCCAGCTGGTTGCATAGCCACTAAGTTTGCCCACCAAGCACTTGCTGCTCCTCTAAGTTGCTGGGCAGCAAACGCAGGTTTCTGATACTCCATGCATGGAATAAGGTCAAATTTCTGCTCCATGGTTTGAAGCCAGTCATCAGCCTCCAATGGTTCATCTGCCTTAGTGAACACCGGTGGTCTTGTGTCTGTAAAGTCAACATATGTAGCCTCCTGTCTGTTATGGTGACGACCACGGTTTCCTTGCATCTGATTCTGATTACTTAGAGCGATCTCATGAAGCAAACGGGAATTTTCAGCCATCACATTGACAAGTGCGGTTATAGCATCAGCTAGATTTGTTGGAACTGGTAAGCGGATCTGGAATACCATCCTCATCTTGTGAAGTTCCAGGAACATATGAACCCCGCGTATGACACATCTGCTCTTAACAAACCAAACTTTATTCACAAGCCTTTATTGAATTGCACAAAATCTTACTCCAGACACATTACATAGGGTTTACTACTATACACACCAGAACCTATAAGTACCAAAACGAGATACATAGCTTAACCATAATTAACTACTATACAATCCTACTCTTTTCTGTGATTACTTCAAACTTCAGGCTCGGTATCCATTCTAGAATTATTACCGCCTTCATCATCACTTTCATTGATCATTACTAATTCTTCAGAATCTTCTTCTTCTTCCTCTTTCGATTCATCATCATCGGCAAGGATAACACCAGGGTCCATGGCATCAGCTTGAGGCTCATAATTCGGATTTAGTAGATTGCTAAGCCTATGAACTTCCTCATGTAGATAGGTATTATGTTCTTCTAAATCTTCTACATAGAATTTTAGCTCATGAGTTCTAGCTCTGGCTACATTTTCCCTATGCCAAGCCTCATTTCGTCCCTCCACCGTATGAACTAACATGCTTTCGCAGTTCCTATGTGCGGTGGTGAGACACCTCAATTGATCCTATAATTCTCCTACCTGTATAGCATCCAAAGCCCTATCTCTAGTAGCTTGTGCTAACTCTACAGAAATCCTTTGTATCTCTGCCTGGGGATCAGGCCTAGAACTGCTACTGCTAGCACCATCGTTTCTAGGGGCAAGTTGGTGACGAGGAACTCCTTTGGGTCCAGTGGACTTACGGGGCGTCATCTTGGCATGAGCCATACTATAGGAAACCAATTTAATCCAAGTAAGACCATTTGATCAAAGTCTAAAGAGCAGTTATGATGGATTACATTACTCAAACCAGTCTCACTACTCAACTCCAGACTAAGAGGTGAAGGAAGTAACGAGTGAATTAATAATGATGCATGAATCGTTCTTACGAACAAAAACATCAAAGTTTATAATGCACATAAACAACATTTATTTTTATATAGGGCATAGTAAAATTACTACTCCACCACACAAGACCTTTTTATTCAAATAAAGAATGGTGAGAAAGAAATAAGATAAGTCAGAAGCAATTTGGACCAAATTAGCAAGTTAAATTTAGTCATCCCAAATCATTTTGAAGTTTTTGTAAAACAATACAACAAAAACCTTGTAACGATCGCTCCGATACCATTCTGTGGCAGAACCTCCTAAGTTATAGGGCCCACATGCACCTGTCGCTGTCCGATGACCTTTGACATTTATGCATACATTTCTAATAACTTAAAAAGACTGTCGGGTGTCCTCGGGGAACCCCGAATCATCCATGATTTCCGAGCAGGATCACGTTATAGAGTCATTGCAGTATTACAACATTGATTCAAAAATCAACACCAGAGTAAAAACAGCGGAAGTCTTACGATAACATAGTTTACAAACCAGTCGTTTCAAACCTTACAAACTAAGTTCAATAATTATTACAAACCATAGTAGTAGTGGAGTGGCATAATTAACGTATACATAACACACAAAATAAACATCCTGCCCAAGGATCACACATTTACATCTCATCGTCAGAACAAATGATAGTCATGCAGCACGATCCAAAATAGATCTGCTCATGAGGCTCACCTGCAACAAGGGGTCAACGAACCCTGAGTACAAAAGTACTCAACAAGACTTAACCGAAATATTAACTAATAAACTTAGGAATGCAGGCTCAGGGGTTCATGGTATGGCTTTAACAATAATCAAAGTTCTTTTGCGTAAAAGCTTTTTAACAAAATTCTTTAATACCAATGTAAAACTTTTTAAGTACCATATATGAATCTACCATGATCCGTAATGAGAACATGAACTTCATATCAATCTTTTTCGCAAACCTTTCTCAAGTTCCAGTTATTAATACTACGATGATGAATAGTGAGTTGAGTCTCCATAATCGAGGAGCAACGACGATTCGAACCGATTAAACCCAGCTGGGAATTCCAGACCACACGACATATGTAGGTCCCTGACCTACATACACCAACCTACCCTCGGATCCTCTAAAACAAGAATGGGTCTGCGCCACCCGAGAATACAGTACTCCACCATTCCAGCCCATGGCCACGTGGGTACATGCTATTCCTGCCATCTCTCCACTCCTAGTGCGCGAGTAGCCATTCTCGTAATAGAATCGCCAAGTTCAGGCTTACCAGAGTATGTGGTTAGTACTACAAATTCTCACCTCATGCAATTCAACAACGGACGTGCCTTAATCGACACAGGCGGAAAGAACCCGCTCACAAGACCTCCATGTCTCATGGCTCACACACACTGAGTCCGCCCGGTCTAGATTTATTACTCCACATTCCCATATCACATGATAACATAAGTAACCAGGGTTCCATTAGAAACTTGCATGTGACGGTTAATCACCTGACTTCATCGTTCTACGCATAGCTAAGCAAAACTAGGCATATACGAATTTAAAACTGGTAATATGGTAAACATGGAATAACAAGGTTGGTAATGCACCAATTAGGCTCTTACTTAACTCCTAATCACTTAATGCAGTAACGGAAAGCAAAAGCGAAATTAATTTGTAAAACACAAGGTAGGGCTATATGCATCCGGGGCTTGCCTTCGTTGACGAAAAAGTTCGGCTCCTGCGATGTTTCACAAGTATTCGATCCGACCTCAACAGACGGATTAACCTCCTCAACAACTTGATTAACTACCACGTGTTCACCTTCGTTCACTACACGTAATAACAATGCCATGTTTAACATGATGCGGAATACGAAACATGATGCTTGATGATGGATGCAAAATTAATAATTTGAATACAACTTTCCTTCGCGGTACAGTTGCAAGTCAAACGGACTAAATCTTTTTCGTAACACATACATCAATTGCCAAGGATCATTATCAACTAATGACCCAAGGTCATCACTCAATCCAAAATTTCAAACAAAACCTAAATCATTAAAGGTTACTATTTGCTTTTATGAATTAATTATTTAATTCAAAATTATGAAATAAATCAACTTATTCTAATTGAACTCAAAATTTTAGTACATGTTCATTACATGATAAGTAAGTGGCAAAACAAATTTCATAATTTTTGGACAATTAAATAAGCCTAGAAAAATCATGGAAATCCATTTATTAATAAATTGAGCAATTTTTATCACATTCAAAAATTACTGAAAAACATTATTTCATATTTTTCTTAAATAATATACATCACAGAGAAGTCACACAAAAATTTTCATAATTTTTTGAGCTCTAAATAAATCTACACAAAAATAACAAAAATAGACACTATTCATTCAAATCTGAAAATAGAAAAATCCATTTGAACGCTGAGTCACTGACAACGGGTCCCACCTGTCATCCCTAACCTCGCGCGTTTGACTACGACGGCGATGGTGCTGACCAGCGATTCCTCACCGACGGTGAGATCACCGGCGATGGCGATAGCACCAACATGTTCTACACTACTAGGCGCACCTATAGACGTACTTAGATGTACCGATTACGACTCAATTCTAGCTCAACGTCGACCATGGCGGACACGGCGCCTCGGTGGTACTACGCCTGCGACTATAGGCCGGTAGCGGTTAAACTAAAGGTCGAGGAAGCACCAGCAGCTTACCCTGAACACAACTGAGCAGATAACAAGGTCGGAGAAGCAACGGTGACGCGGGTCGATGTCTACGGTGATCACGGCGGTGCAAGGGTCATCTGTGATGGTGTGCCGGCGACTGAAGTGGACAAAATGGCCAAGCAATAATGAAATTAGCATTATGGCATCGAGACGAAGCCAAAGGTACACCAATCAAGGGCAATGGCTCACCGACGGGCTCTGGCCACGGAGAGGTCGGTGGTGGCGGTGCTTCGGCCGGCTCTGAGGAAGAAAACGGCGTGCGGTGACACTGGACTGCTAGAGGCAAAGCAAACAGGCCAAGAATGAGCGAGAGTGCGGGGCAGAGAGAATGGCAGATGCAATTGCAATGAGGCGCGACGGTGAGGACGAATTCCGTGAGCGCAGCAAGGTCACCGGCGATGGCGGAAATAGAGCAAGGGAGAAGAGCAACGACGACGACGGTTCAGGCTAAAAAGGGTGGCCAGGAAGCTCAAGGAAGCCACGACGAAGCCTTTACCATGCCAACGCGACGCCCAGACGGCCACGACGTGCCTGGAACGCCGAAGAAGGTCGCCGGCCATGTAGCTACGGCGGTGAACACTGTTCATCGAAATTACAAAATTGCCATTCGCCAAATTTCACAAATTACTCCCAAATTTTCATAACAACTCAAAAATCTCCAAAAACAAAAGTTGTTCAAAATCAAAAGTTCTACAACTTTGCTTTTATAACCATCTCCTAATTCGGTCTAGATTTTGAAATAAACTTTTGAATTTGAATAGGGAAAATTAACGAATTACGCCTTTTTGAATTACTCGAAATTTTTCTAAACAACTTGAAAAACTCCAAAAACAAACTTTGTATAACTTGCCAAGCTCTACAATTTTGCTTTTGGGCTCAATCCCAAAATATGCTTAGATTTTGAAATGGATTTTTAGGGTAGGATTTAAATGCTGAAAAACGGGGTTTTCTCGAAAAATTCAAAATCCAAACAAACTTTGAACTTGAGTCAAACAATACAATGCAACACATACCACATAAACATAAACTTGTATTAGTGTATGCATCTCAAAGTTTTCACCAAATGCCAAATGCTTTGCAATGCATATGATGACATGTCAGATTTTAATATTTAAACACCCGAGGTGTTACACGGGGGACGAATCTATACAAGGTAGGTAGTTCAGCATGTACCTATTGATTTGGGAGGTTATGAGTTCCCTACCAATATGCTGATATTAAAGGATCAAGATATAGATATGATCCTTGGTATGAACTGGTTAACCCAACACGGGGCTATCATAGATGTCCTGCGTAGAACCATAAGGGTAAATGCACCTAACAGCAAAACCCAACTTCTCATCCAACTTCCATTCCCTAAGAGTACAGTTGAAACAGTCTGTGCAATTACTGTTGAAGAAGCCAAGAAAATTCTAGTGGTATGTGAATTTATGGATGTCTTTCCCGATGATCTGCATGGTCTGCCACCAGACCGAGATGTAGAGTTTAGAATTGATCTGAAACTAGGAACGTCACCTGTGTCCAGAAGAGCATATAGGATGCCACCCAAAGAATTAGCAGAATTAAAGATCTAATTACAAGAGTTGTTAGACAAGGGTTTCATTCAGCCTAGTTCATCACCTTGGGGATGCCCTGCTATCTTCGTGAAGAAAAAGGACCAAACCTTAAGGTTATGTATTGACTATCGGCCGTTAAATGAAGTCACCATAAAGAACAAATACCCCTTACCCTGAATTGATTTACTTTTTGACCAACTTGCGGGAGCTAAGGTGTTCTCAAAGATAGATTTGAGATCAGGCTATCACCAGATTAAGATCATATGAGAAGATGTGCCAAAGACAGCGTTTACTACCCGATATGGTCTATATGAGTATCTAGTCATGTCTTTTGGGCTGACCAATGCCCCGGCTCATTTCATGTACCTAATGAACTCAGTTTTCATGCCTGAGTTGGATAAGTTTGTAGTAGTGTTCATTGATGACATTCTTATCTATTCTAAGAGCAAAGAGGAACATGCGGAACATCTCCGCATTGTTCTACAGCGATTAAGAGACCACCAATTATATGCCAAATTCAGTAAATGTGCATTTTGGTTGGAGGAAGTATAATTTTTGGGTCATGTGTTATCTGTTGAAGGTATAGCTATTGATCCGAGCAAGGTAGAAGAAGTCCTTAACTAGAGAGCACCTACACTATTCATCAAGTTCGTAGTTTTCTAGGGTTGGCAGGATATTATCGTCGGTTCATCCCTGACTTCTCTAGAATTGTGAAACCGATTACTGGACTGCTGAAAAATCAAACTAAGTTTGTATGGTCAATAGAATGTGAGAAGGCCTTTCAGACATTAAAGAAGTTGCTGACAACTGCACCAGTATTAGCACAACCTGATATCAAGAGGCCGTTTGATATCTATTGTGATGCATCTAGAATTGGTACTGGTTGTGTTCTTATGCAAGAAGGCAGAGTCATAGCGTACGCTTCCAGACAACTCAAGAAGCATGAAGAACATTATCCCACCCATGATCTTGAATTAGCCACTGTTGTTCATGCACTCAAGGTTTGGCGACATTATTTATTGGGCAATATCTGTCATATCTATATGGATCACAAAAGTTTGAAATATATCTTCACTCAGTCAGAGTTGAATATGAGGCAAAGAAGATGGTTAGAACTTATCAAAGATTATGACTTAGAAGTGCATTATCATCCAGGCAAGGCTAATGTGGTTGTCGATGCCCTGAGTCACAAAAGTCATTGCCATTGTCTGACTGTGAAACCTATGCAACGAACATTGTGTCAAGAGATGGAGCATCTAAATTTACAAATTTTAGAACAAGGTTCCCTATCCAATATTACAGTTGAGTCCACTATCAAAGATCAGATCATTGCTGCTCAATAGAAAAGTAAGGGTATAGCCCATATCAAAGATAAAGTCAGATCTGGAAAACCAACATGTTTCAAGATTGATGAATCTAATGTTGTATGGTTCAAGGATAGATTGGTAGTACCCAAAAATCTAGAGCTGCGAAAGCAAATTCTTGATGAAGCTCATTCTACAAGATACTCCATTCATCCAGGTAGCAACAAAATGTATCATGATCTGAGAAAGAGATATTGGTGGACCAAAATGAAAATAGAAATAGCTCAATATGTGGCCAAATGTGATACCTGTCAGAGAGTCAAAGTGGTTCACATGAAGACTGCAGGTCCATTACATTCATTGCCAGTTCCATCTTGGAAGTGGGAAGATATATGTATGGACTTCATCGTAGGATTGCCTAGGACATCTGCATGCTATAATTCAATATGGGTTATTGTTGATCGCCTAACCAAGATAGCTCACTTCCTACCAGTCAGAGATAAATATCGAGCGGAACAGTATGCAAAGCTTTATCTTGATAGAATCTTCACTCTGCATGGGGCACCCAAGACCATTGTCTCTGATAGAGGGTCATTGTTCGTATCCAAGTTTTGGAAAAGTCTACATGAGTCTTTGGGAACTAAACTTATCTGTAGTTCTGCTTATCATCCGCAAACAGATGGACATACTGAAAGGGTAAATCAAATTCTTAGAGATATGTTAAGAGCATGTGTCCTTTCCTATGGTGCTAAATGGGATGAATGCCTTCCCTTAGCTGAATTCTCATATAACAATAGCTATCAAGAGAGCATTAAAATGGCACCATTTGAAGCATTGTATGGCCATAGATGCCAGACACCTTTAAATTGGTCAAAAGCTAGAGAACGTTGGTTCTTTGGACTAGATGTGGTCAAGGAAGCTGAAGAGAAAGTTAAACTCATACAAGCTAATATGAAGGTAGCTCAATCCCGACAGAAAAGCTATGCTGATAAGAGGAGATGACCGTTAGAATTCAAAGTGGGAGATCATGTCTACCTCAAGGTGTCACCGATGAAAAGAGTTCATCGTTTTGGGATTTAGGGAAAGTTGGTGCCCCGTTATGTCGGTCCTTTTCAAATCCAACAACGATGTGGACCGGTCGCCTATCGCGTCAAGCTACCAGATCACATGTCAGCTGTGCATGATATCTTCCATGTATCTCAGTTAAAGAAGTGTCTTCAAGTACCTAACCAAGTGATCGACTTTGGTAATGTAGAACTAGAACCTGATTTGACTTATGCTGAGTACCCCATTAGAGTCTTAGATCAGAAAGATTGAGTTACTCGAAGACGTACAATCAAGTTCTACAAAGTACAATGGAATCAACACACTGAAGATGAAGCTACTTTTGAGTCCGAGGATTACTTAGAAGAAAACTTTCCTAACTTCTTCACTTCTATCTAGTTGCAATACTTTGTCTATATTGTAACTTGTCTCGTTTGTCAATAGAATGGAAAACACCCTCACTAGCCTTTTGAATAAAGTTATGATGTGTTAGTTTGACACATTTCCTTTTCCATTACTTAGCCTTAGGTTTTAAATCTCGGGACGAGATTTCTTTAAGGGGGAAGGGTTGTAACACCTCTAGTGTTTTGACCTAGCACTAAAACTTGACATGTCATCATATGCATTGCAAAGCTTTCATAAAGTAGAAAATTTTGAATGCATTCACAAAATAAGCTTTACTTCATAAGTTGTTATTTTATGTGATGTGATTCAAAACTCTAAATAAAGATCATGACCACAAGGGTCAAATTTCATGTGATCATGTGAGACCATGTGTCAATTGACTCAAATAACCCTAATGGGCCATGTTACTGGTCAAAAATCAAAGTTAAGTAAAAAGGTATACAAATCAAATTTGAATTCAAATTCAAGCCATAAAAGTCCTTTTCCCCCTTTTGTCTAATTCAAAATCCATTTGGAATTTGGGGGTATGACAAAAAGCAAAGTTGAAGCTTATTTTATAAGGATCAACTTTGGTACTCAAAGTTTTTAAAGTTTACATATAAAATTTGGAGTAATTTTGAAATGATTCAAATGCTCAAATGCACCCCAAATTCAAATTTCAAAATGGAGCCAGAATTTGAAAATGTTCATTAAAACAAAGTTGTAGAGTTTGAAAAGTTGAGCAACTTTCATTTTTGGAGATTTTCAACTTCTTTAGAAAAATTGTGAGTAATTTGCAAAATAAATGCAGTGGCAATTCTGTAAATAATTCAAAAATCAAGACAAAGCCGAGCACCACCTCCCTGCTTGCCGCCGCCGCCACGCAGCTGCCGCCGCCGATCGTTTTTCGCCGCTTTCTTGCGCGATGACACGCCATTGTCTTCGTGGCAAGCTCGTTCGTGTGCTGTCGACACCGGACGCATCCTTCTCTGCTATAAATAGGAGCACCGCCGCTGTCGTCGTCCTCCTTTTTCCTCTCTGCTCTGCTCCGCCACCGATCAGCTCCGTCGCTCGCCGTAGCCACCATCGACCCCCTCCCGTCGTGCCTAGCTAAGCCAGCATGATCGCCTTGACCTAGCGCTCCTCTTAGGCTTGCTCGAATCGCTTGGATTGGTCGGAATCGCCCGGCGCAACGCGTTCTTCCCCGTGACCGGCCGGAGCTCCACCACGACTGACCTCACCGTGGCCAAGTTGCTCTAGACCATCTCCGCCTTCACCGAGTCCACCGACATGTTCGTGGTGAGCTCCTGAGTGTGATGCTCTCTCCGTTTTACTCTCTACCACGCTGTAGCCGAAGTTGTACCATGCGCCATCGCGCCCGCGCCGCCATGGCCAGTGTAGAGCTCACTCTGATGCGCCTGCTGCTATTTTGAGGGCTGGGGTAGATTCGCGGGGTAGAGTAGGTCATGCAGGTGCGGTCTGCCTCGCCGGAGCATCACCGCCGGCGCGTTTTGGCCGACCGGTGATGGCAGCGCCGCCATGTTCTGTGTTTGTGTCACTGACTTGCAGGGGCCGGCTGTCAGTGAGTGAGAGAGAGAGAGAATAGTGAGATTTTGTTATTTCTGAATTTTGAATGGTGCAGTAAATTTGGAAATTTATAAGAAAATAATTATAGCTCCAAAAATTCTGAAAATTTGTGTGTAGCTTCTGTACATGTTCTAGTATAGTTTAAAAATATGAAACTTGAAATTTGAATAAATGTTTAATGTTCAAAATTTAGTTAATTAATTGAGAAATGTGATTTCCATGATTTTTGTAGGCCACTGTATAATTCCAAAAATTATGAAATTTGTTTTGGTACACTAGCTTGTCATGAGGAAGCTTACATAAAAATTTGAGGTCATTTGGAACAAGTTCATTTTTGGGCTTATTTCCAAATTAATTCAAAAATGAATAAAAGCAAACCCTAAGTGTTAGATTAGTGTTTGATCTTGGTTTGGTCATGTTTTGTGACCAGTAGGGTTTCAAGATCAATTTGGTCAAGTCACTTTGTGTGGTCTTTGATGGTAGAATTGCAAGTTGGTTTTGTTGGCTTGCAACTGTACCGTGAAGGAAAGTTATATTCGAGGTGTTGTTATATTTCATGTACCATGAAAGCATCATGTTTACATTATCATCATGTTGAAGCATATGTTATCATTTCGTGTAGAATCCGAGAGTGAACCGATCCTAGTTGAGCAAGTTGTGGAAGGATCCCCGGTTGCCTCGGGATTCGATAATTGTGGTACCGATCCGGAACCCGAGATCATCAACAAAGGCAAGCCCTGGTTTATGCATTAAACCCTTACCTTGTTTACTTTGAAAAGTTTATCACCTATGTTACCTATTGCATTAAGTTGATTTATTCAAATGTTACCTACTTGATGCATTGCCTACCTTGTTAATTGTTTACCATCCTTGAAGATGATTTCATTTACAAAGGCGTAGAATGCTTAGTATGCTTTATGGTAGGCTTTCAAAGAAAAAGTTTTGATACAATCAAAGATGGCATACTGGCCAAAGAAAGAAAGAAGGTAGAATGAACTAGAGACTAGTCGGGTGACTTATCTTGCATGTTGGGTAATGTTACCGACTATGTCGCTTAAAGGCCACTCATTGTGGATCTTCTGAACGAGACACTTTGTAGTACTAGTCACATACTCCGGTAAGCCTACTTTGGTTAATCCGATACTAAGACGAATGCCCACGCACTGGGAGTGGAGAGATGGCAGGAGTAGCGTGTACCCTCATGGTTGGATTGTGGCTGGATTTGAGGTGTGCTGTGCTCTCGGGTGGCGTGGAGACGGCTTAGTGTAGGAGGATCCGGTAGCGAGGTTGATATATGCATGATTAAGTTCTACATATGTCGTGTGATAAGGAATCCCTAGCTAGGACTTGAATCAATTCGAATTGCCGGTGCTCCGTGGATGTGGAGACTCGTTTCATTACAGAAGCAATGTAGGACTGGTGAATTACTAAAACTTGAGAAAAGGAAAGAAATGAGAAGGAATGGAACATGGGATATGAACACTTAGTTTGAGATAATGAACTAAGAAGACTTAGGGGTAAAACTTGAAAATAGGATCAAGAATAGTAAGCTTTTGGCAAAGAACTTTTGAATCTTGCTACACCCTTACCTTTCCCCAACTCCTGCATCCCTAGAGTATTACACCCCCTTTATGTCGGGTTAGTCTTGTTGAGTACTTTTGTACTCAGGGTTTGTTAACCCTTGTTGCAGGTGAGTCACATGCACAGGCTTATTTTGGTCCCTACTGCATGTCTGTGTTCGAAGTCAATGACGATGCGGAATGATGAATGGCCATTGGACAAGGCACTAGTTTGTATGATAAATAAAGTTAATGTAATATTATCCTGCTACTATGGTTGTATGACACTTATGGTTTTGTAAGTTTGAAACAACTGGTTTGTAAACTATGTTATCATAAGACTTCCGCTATATTTTACTCTGATGTATATATTTGAATAAACTGTTGTAATCTGCAATGTTTGTGATTGGGATCCTGTTCGGAAAAGATTCGTGGATGATTCGGGTTTCCCGAGGACACCCGATAGACCTGTTAAGTTGTTGGGAACTTGTGTACGCTATCAGAGGTCTATTGAGACAACGATAGATGCACGTGGGCCCGATTTCTTAGGATGTTCTGCCACAATGGGAATCATGACTCACGGTGAATGTGCACAACCTCCATAGAGGGTTACAAACTATTATAACAGTCGTACTCATGATCACGAGCACCCCAGAAAACTCACAGAATAACTGGTTATTTATTGCTGTTCATTTTTTATGTTCTAGGATGATAATATGATACAATTGATTCTGATATCTGATCATGTGGGTTTAATTGGGGCTTAAGCAGAACTTGATAATAGTTGATGATAAAATCTTGACTTACTAAAAGTGCTAACTGCAGTAAACCAGAGTCATCCTTTTTGAGCTTTCATAACCCCATGTTATCTTGTTAAGTACGGGAAGTACTTATGCTTGTTTCCTTTCAATATTTGGATAAAAATCCCGGATGGGTAACAGATGTCAATGAGTATGAGGAGTTTCTAGAGGACTTTTAGGCTTGTGGTCAACCAGTTGACCGTCCCTGTGTTGGAGCTTCCACAAGAGAGCTGTCTTTTTATTTTCTGTTGTGTTGTGTAAGACTATGTTATGGTATTAATCGTGATGTAAGATACACCATGATGATACTTTTGTAATTTGTCAACTTAAGTGTGTGACTGATCCCTAGGCACACATGGGTTTAGTGCATTCAATTTTATCCTTAAAATTGGGTGTGACAGCAAAGATTACATCAGACCACATCCCCTGGAAAATTATTATCAGCACTCAGATACCTCGTTCCAATGTTTTTAGATTTGAGAATTTCTGGGTAGAACATGATACTTTCCTAACAACAGTGCAAGATAGTTGGTCATCTACCCCAGTGGCCTCTAATCCCACAAAAACTATCTCTACAAAGTTTAAGAAACTCATAGCTGAATTGAAGAGCTATAGCCATAATCTATCCAACCTAAAGTTGCTAATAGGGAATTGTAACACTATCATTAGTTTTCTAGATGCCCTCGAAGATGCTAGACCCCTATACAACCCAGAGGCCAATTTGAGAAGATTGATAAAAAATCAGGTCCTAACTCTTTTGCACTACAAGAATCTCTATTGGAGGAAGAGATATACAGTCAATAGAATCAAACTTGGGGATGAGTTCACAAAATTTTTCCATGGTATGGCGACTATTTCCTATAGGAGAAATTCCATCTCGCAAATACTGAATGACCAGGGTGTTTGGATCCACGATCACAAAGGAAAAGCTAGATTATTATGGAACTCTTTTAGAAATCGAATGGGTATCAGTGCCAATCCACCTATGCTTTTTGACCTATCAAATCTTATAGCGCCAGTGGAAGACCTACAAGATTTGGCTGAACTATTTCAATAGATGGAGATTGATCTCATTGTCAAACGTATGCCAACTGACAAAGCACCGAGGCCAGATGGTTTCAATGGCTTATTTATGAAGAAGTGCTGGCACATCATAAGGAGTGATTTCTATAGCTTTTGTAATGATTTCTATCTAGGGTCAGCCCGTCTTGAATGTATTAACACATCCTTCATCACATTGGTCCCGAAGATTGATAGCACTAAAACAG
The DNA here is from genome assembly GCF_019320115.1 of Miscanthus floridulus. Classification (NCBI taxonomy): domain Eukaryota; kingdom Viridiplantae; phylum Streptophyta; class Magnoliopsida; order Poales; family Poaceae; genus Miscanthus; species Miscanthus floridulus. Next base: position 55,300,814 of record NC_089589.1, on the reverse strand, counting down.
TTAGTGATTATAGACCAATCTCGCTCATGAATTCTAGTCCCAAGCTGGTTACCAAAATTCTAGAAGACCGCTTGCAATCTGTTATCATTGGGCTGATTCACCGTAATCAGTATGGATTCATAAAAACACGTTCCATTCAGGACTGCTTGGCATGGAGTTTTGAATATATTCACTAGTGTCATCGGTCTAGAGGCAGGCTATCATCCTAAAGCTAGATTTCGAGAAGGTGTTTGACCTTGTTGAGCACTTAGTCATCCTTTAGGTCATGGAGCATCTAGGTTTTCCTACTATCAGTGTGAAAACGTGGTAGCCACGCCGGGTCGACATGCAGCAAGCCAGAACGATCTGGAGATCTGCCTAGCTTCAACACAGGAGCAGTCGATCCTGTGAATTCCCAAGAACGTGCCAGTCAATTTGACCTGCAATTGACAAGGATAGAAAGTTTATTAGTAATTTAGGGTGGAACATACCGGTTTTGCCTAGATAGTTCCAAGTATGCTGCTTCTAGAGCAGCCAGACGGGTAAATCGACTAAATAGCCGATACGAGAAGAAATCGACTGTTAAGGACTGTAAAGCTCGCGAGTCATGATTAATTTTATAGTAACGAATACCATGCACCCAGATATAAGTAACATCATCGGCTAGATAAATATAACCAGTGTAAAGCATCGAGCTGATAAGTTTAACGAGAAAGGATATAACATGCGAACAAATTGACTGTCTAGTACAAATGGATCTACAAACGCTCTGAATATAATCTGTTACCATCAATAGTAAGGTTCGACCGGATCGATGCAGCTATGATGATAACAATAAACTAGAGCCAAAGAATCCATAAAATCATTTATATATTGATAGGTTTCTGAAAGACATGCTATATATGTGAAAGCACAGGCGAATCGGCTAAAATAGCCGATTTAGGTAGAAAAAGGATCATAGCATGAGAACAATCGACTATTTAATATGAACATATTTATAAACTCATCAAATCTAGCCTATTATCTTTAACAGTGGGGGTCGACCAGATCGATGGTAGCCATAATAAAGATAACAGATTAAACCTTTAAAGTAAACAGATCTATTCACATTTAATAGAATCATGAAGTCACACTATGAGCGTTAAAGTACGGGCAATCGGCTTTTTAGCCGATGCAGGCATAGCAAACGGTCAAGGTCACGCCTGGTTGAAAGCAAACCTACCAACTAGCATACTCTGATCTAAAGTGCCATTAGTGGGGATCGACCGGATCGTTACAACCATAATAGCGAGCTATAGACCAGATTTAACTAGCCAGTAAACCTCCTCAAGATCAGACATGCCTTAACCGCGTACTATACACGATCAGGATCAAAGCAGAACAGCCGATGAAACATAATCCATCATTTAAAGTAAGAATCATCGCAACGTGACAAAATAAACGATGGACTAAAAGGATGTGAGGCCGATCTAGATCGATCTCGATCGGGCAGGTTGATATTGCTGAAACTAATGACAATAAGAACATCAGCAAGATCGGTAACTTAATGAATCTACCCGAAGGATGCCACCCTTAGGTAGAGCTGATAACTTGACCTTAATCTAATTTGAGCAGTGGAGGTCGAACTTAACCGATGTAGCCGTACCTAAACTAGGTAAGGATCGATAACTAGCTTATACTAGAGCTCGCAAGAGGTTGACTAGACCGATGCAGCCTTACAAATAGAAGTATAAGCCATGACGGTACTTACAGACAAGCCGGAGGTTAGCCGTACCGATGTACCCCTGCTTGTGGAAGAACTCATCGAGATCTACAGTACTCCTTCTCCTAAAGGTTGGCGTGAAGCCAAAAAAGTCATTGGTATTGATTGATTGGTTATCTTTTATAATAGCCAGGGTCTAATATTTATACCGGGAACCTAAGCATGAATCCTACTCAAGTATGACTCATTATAATCTTTGGTATTAAGAGAAAACATTCCTAACTTAAGATAACTTGGACCCTAATCATTCCCTTTTTGTAGAGTCCGACATGTTTTTACCGACACCAACTGTAGCTCATTGACATTATCTGCTGATGTCATCCAAAGATAGCCGATCCTAGTATCACATCTAAATCAGCTGATATCGATCCTTATGCAATCGATTCCTTGATGACACAATCTTGGAAGCTTTAAGTTCCCACGTTCTTCTTTCTAAATTTTGGTGCAAACACCTACTGGGTCAGTAGCATTTTGGGATCAGGCACTTCTGTAGTCCTACTAAATGGAATCCCGAGAAAAATCTTTAAGTGCAAACGAGGTGTGCATCAAGGCAATCCCTTGTCACCATTGCTTTTTGTGCTTGCTACAGAGTTACTACAAGTTGTAGTCAACAGAGCTGCCACCATGAATTTGCTCAAGGCACCAATCCCACAACCTACTAATGATTTTACGATTGTTCAGTATGCCTATGACAAGCTATTGATCATGCAGGCTGATGCACGCCAGTTAGTCTTTCTCAAAGCTCTGTTCAATAGCTTTTTGGAATCAATGGGTCTCAAAGTGAATTATAGAAAGTCTCAAATGCTACCGATCAATGTACCATTGGATAGAATGGAGTGTTTGGCCAACACCTTTGGCTGCTCAGTTGGCACGTTGCCTTTTACGTATCTTGGGTTGCCCATGGGCACAACCAAGCCACGTATGGAGGACCTCACTCCAATGATGGATAGGATAGAGAGACGTCTATCTGCATGCTCAACCTGGTTATCATATTCTGGTAGGCTTCAAATGTTGAACTCGGCAATTACACCCATCACCACCTAAGTCCTCTGTACCATCAAATTGCCCTAAGGTGTTATAGAGAACATTGATCGCGCTCGAAAGCAATGCTTGTGGCATGGCAATTTAGAGCAGAAGAAAGGCGGTAACTTGGTGGCATGGCAAATGGTTCAGATGCCAAAAGATAAAGGTGGTCTTGGAGTCATCAGTCTATGCCTTTAGAATGATGCATTTCTATTGAAGCACCTTGATAAGTTTCACAATAAGGTGGATGTACCATGGGTGCAGTTAGTTTGGTTCAAATATTACTCCAACAAGGTGCCGCATGCTGCTCGTGAAGTTGGCTCTTTCTAGTGGAAGGATGTGCGAAGACTAAGCTCGTTGTACCGCACTGTAGCCCGCTGCACAGTTGGTGATGGCTCCATAGTTTGTTTTTGGGATGATCAGTGGTCTGGTCCAATACTAAAACATGTTTACCCAAGAATTGCCTCCTACTCAAGATCAGAAAGCATATTAGTCTTTGATGTAATGCAAGCTGAAGACCTTAATACACTATTTTTTCTACCATTGTCGCAACAGGCCTTGGACAAACTTAAGCAGTTACAGAATCACTTATAGGACATAACCTATGATGAGCATTCTCAAGATCGTTGGACTCCAACATGGGGGAACTCCTACACTTCAAAAAGGTTTTACTCTTATATTTTTGGGACAGTGGAGGCACACCCAATTTTCAAGGAGGTATGGAAGTCAGGTTGCACCCCGAGGATCAAATTCTTTGCTTGCCTTGTCCTGGTAGATCAGCTCAATACTAAGACAATGTTAACAAGAAGGCACCTCCACGTTCATGATGATGATTTTTGTGTCTTGTGTGAGACAAGGGAAGAAGAAACCATTGAGCATCTCTTTTTCACATGCCCTTTTGCAAGCCAATGTTGGGCCTCAATCAACTTTGTCTAGGATCACTCAATCATCCTATAGGATCGGTTCATTAAAGCTAGACAGTCCCATGGACACAGTTTCTTTACTAAAGCTTCATTGATTGCTGCATGGGAAATTTGGAAAATGCGTAATGACAAGGTGTTTGAAAGAAGGGAGCCGTGTCAAGCCAAATGGCTTTGTAATTTCAAAAATCAATGTTTTCTCCAGTCTGTTAGATTCAAGGCTGACCTTAGGTCAGCTTTTTGCTTTTGGTTAGATGATCTCAGTTAATTCCCTTTGTAAGTATCTTGGAGTCCTTTTTTGACACTGTGGGGATATCCCCCACAGTTTTTGCCGTAAAAAAACAATGATGAACAGGAACAACACAGTCGGGCGTATTTCATAATATGGATGAAATTAATTTCTGAAATTACTCTATCTAAACCCCTTCGAATAAGCTGATTCGATCCATAAGACTTGACCTAAAATATAGTGGATTAAAAATTTGCATCTCACCTAGGGCAACCACGCAACAAGCATGGCAACAAACTCTCAGCGATCCACTCGTTCCTTCCATCCTTGTTTTTCTGCACTTCACGACGATCCTCGCTGCTATGACCGTAACACTGTTTCAATCTACGCCGAATGCGGTATAGCCATCAAGGATATCAAGGGAAAGCAAGAGATTGAGGGCAAAGCAAAGAGAGAGGATGACACCAAACTATTTTTTAGGGAAGGACAAGCCTTAATTCTCTTTCTTCTTTTTGTCCCTTTTTTATTTCTCCTTTGCACATAATCGAGCACGGGCGGTGCTAGGCATGGAAAATATGTGTGCTATAGGTTTTGGAGAGACCAAGATCAAAATGTGGCAGCGCTAGGAGAAAAAGAAATGGTTGCGGCCATAGGTTGATAATAATCTCTATCTCTTCTCTTCTCTTCTCTTCTCTACTATATATATACACATAAAAAGACTCTAAAATCATCATTTGTCCTGTGATAATGTCGACGAAATCTAGTCGATAGCCTACCGAGGGGTATACCCACGGTAGTAGATGATCGATGGTGGTGCGCGTAATAGGAATCGAATGGTGACACGGGCGCAGAGACAGCAGTTTAGACAGGTTCAGGTCGTATGATCGACGTAATACCCTACGTCCTGTGTCTTTGGTTGGTTGTATTGAATATGAGATGAATTCGAGGGGGTCCCTACCCGCCTTATATAGTCTAGGGGGTAGGGTTACAAGTCGGTTTAGGCCTAGATCTATTCAGTTATATGGTAAGTATTAACAAGGAATACGATATCTATCATATCCGAAAAGGTCTTTCTTCATTGCCAAGATGTCTTCTGATTGCCTTGCGATTCATGCCGACCAGAGCTGGGCACCGTAGGCCTTGATCTTATGGGCTGGACCTCCCCTATCGGTGTGGCCTATGTCCATTGTCGTGGGTACCTGGGTTATACCCCCCCATAGCTAGTCCCCGAGCGCCTTGTATTCGCTGAGCAACGCCGTCTTGAGCAAGTCTGAGCAGTTTAACTTGGAGGAAATCTAGCAATCTGACCAGTTTAACTGGTAATCCAATCAACAAAACAAAGTGTCGACCAATTTAACTGGTAATCCGACCGGTGGAAATTGAAACCAGCCAATTTATCAGGTGACCTAATCTCGGAGTTAGCCAATGAAGGCTTGCTAGAAGGATGTAAGGAGCTCAAGTTAAAATTTAAAAATTCTCCACCTTAGGTGAAGTGTACACACTTAGGTTTCACTGGCGAAGTTAGATGATCATCATCCATGAATTATGCAAAGAGGATATTAGTACTGATATATGCGCCACAAGGTGCAATATATACATTGTAGTTCCCAAGCCTAATAGTAGGTGAAGAAGACACCTGGTGTCAGGATCAAAGAATTTCAATGATCACTTAGTCAAAACAACCAATTCCCAGCTTAGCCGAGCACACAGCTAGTCCCCAGATTAGCAGAAAAATTAGTAAGAAGAAAAATAGTACATTCACCACAAGGTGAAGTGTAGACACTTAGTCCCCGAGCCAGCTGTAAGATAGAAAACATCTTGTAGCAGGATCAAAGAATTAAGTGTAAAAGATGAAATTCCCGCACTTAGCATTTGACATCTAGAGTAAAACTTGATAATATTGAGCGGTAAAACATGGAGAAAACGGAAAGTGCTTAGCACCGGATTGCTACGATAGATATACTTATCAAAGCCCCTGTCGTGCCACCCAAGATGAGCACCCTGATCTAGGCAGCATGGAAAACCTCGATATCACACATGACATGCAGCGTCTGCAAAACATAGTAAGCCAACAAGCGAATTGGCAGACGAAGTCCCTAGCTTAGCTGGCGAGCCCCTAGCATAACTGACGATGAAACGATAGACAATCTAACCAGTTGATTGGCGAAGAATCAAGTACCGAGCAGCCCAACCAATTGGCCAACGACGAAGTGAGCACCGAGTAGAAGTGAATGCCGAAAGGTCCGACCAACTAGTCGCGCGACGAAGTCATGAATCTAATGGTCCAACCAGTTGATTGGCGGAGCAATTCGAAGGCCAGATGGTGCGACCACCTAGACGATGATCTTGCAATACAAATATGTAGGACAGGTAGTACATGATTTAAAACTAAAATATAAGAACTCAGTGATGAAGAAAACAGAGCAGAGTTTATCAGGAGCAATGTATCGGTGAATTTTATATCCTGTAGAGTAGTTTATGTTTATTTGGAGTTTATTCATAATTGTATAAAGGGCTAAATCTCCGTGCTTAGAAGTGGACATAGGAGTAAAATTTGAAGAGTGCTGAGCACTTAAAAATGAAGGGAGTACTTAGCAATTAACCATGGCGAATTTTGGAGAGTGCTTAGCACTATACCATGGCGGAATTGGAGAACATGGTGAGATTTGGAGAACATGGAGAAATTTAGAGAACATGAAGAAATTTGGAGAACATGGAGAAATTTGGAGAACATGCAGAGTGCTTAGCACTATACCGTGGCGAACATTGGTGACTCGTGGCGAAAATTAGAGATCGTGGCAAAAATTGGAGATCGTGGCAAAAATTGGAGACCCGTGGCAAAAATTGGAGATCGTGGCGAAAATTGAAGACCTATGGCGAAAATTGGAGATCGTGGCAAAAATTAGAGACCTGTGGCGAAAATTGGAGATCGTGGCGAAAATTAGAGACCTGTGGCGAAAATTGGAGATCGTGGCGAAAATTAGAGACCTGTGGCGAAAATTGGAGATCGTGGCGAAAATTAGAGACCTGTGGTGAAAGTTGGAGGTCGTGGCGAAAATTGGAGACCCATTGCGAAAATTGGAGAACATGGAGAGTGCTTAGCACTATACTGTGGCGCGCCACTGTCGACGAAATCTAGTCGGCTACCGAGGGGTATACCCACGGTAGTAGATGATCAGTGGAGGTGCGCGTAATAGGAACCGGATGGTGGCACGGGCACAGAGACAGCGGTTTAGACAGGTTCAGGCCGTCTGATCGACGCAATACCCTATGTCCTGTATCTTTGGTTGATTGTATTGAATATGAGATGAATTCAAGGGGGTCCCTACCCGCTTTATATAGTCTTGGGGATAGGGTTACAAGTCGATTTAGGCCTAAATTTATTCGGTTATATGGTAAGTATTTAAAAGGAATACGAGATCTATCATATCCGAAAAGGTCTTCCTTGGTCACCAAGATGTCTTCTGATTGTCTTGCGGTACACGCCGACCAGAGCTGGACACCTTAGACCTTGATCTTATAGGCTAAACCTCCCCTGGCGGTGCGGCCTATGTCCATTGCCGTGGGTATATGAGGTTATACCCCCCATAGATACCAAATCTTGATCCCTCACGCGTCCATGTCTGATACAAATCATACACTACTTGGAACTCACACATCCGTGTCCTACCCCATTAGGATACATTGATCGGACACATGGTCCACGTCTAATACGAAGTTCTTAGAGCTTACGCGTCCGTATCCGATTACTAAGGTTTAATTTAAAAAAATTATGACCCAGGACAATACACGGGCATATACTCGGTCACGGCAAACAAGCTGGGCTCAGCCACATGCCGACCGAGCTAGCCAGGCGACGGGAAACCTTAGCTCCCCGGTCTCTCAACCGCCGCTGCAACTTGCAGGCCCAGCTACTATTCAAACCAAAGCAAGCCCGTGGGCCGTGGCCGTTGCGTTCCCGCGCGCCGGGCTGCCTGGCAAAGTATCTCCTATCCGCCTCCGCTGGGCCGGACGCCGAGCGATGCCCTGTGCCGCTCGGCCCGCGACGTGCCCAACACGCCCACCGAACGGCCTGGAGCGGTCAGGGTACAGTGCATCGGTTGCGCTTGTGCACGATTTGATTCTGTCACGCTCGCTCGCGTAGTCGCGTGTACGCGTCAATGATGGGGATCCGTCGGGACTCGTGACCGTCACGCTAATTCAAAGCCTCAACGACTAAGGTAGCACTTAATTAAGAGTCCAGGTGGGGTGGTCCTGTCTCGATCTGATTAATTAGTCGGACGGAACGACTCCATTATCTATTTGGTTGAGTAGCGTTGGAATCATTATCTGTCTGGTTGAGTAGCGTTGCAATCAACCCGTTTTATGTTTGGTTTCGAGACATTAAAACTTGGATAAGTTAATGAGAGGTGGAGCCCATTGTCAGTTTTTTTATTTTTTCCATTTTCTTTTTCTCTCTTATCCCTTGGGTCGCTTTCCACGCGACTCCGCACGACCGTGCAATAGGTCCAGCTCGGCACCGGTGACTCACAGCAGGGCTGCCCCCGCTCCTTCTCCGCCAGAGCCCGGATGCGCGCTGCCCAGGGCTTCCTCCGCGCGGTGTCCCGAGCATCCTCCGCCGGTGGGGTTGGAGCTCTTGCGGCGACGGCAGGGCCGGGCCCAGAGCTCGCGCCGAGGACCTTCTCGCGGCTCATCGGGGCTAGGCACGATTGCGCTAGGGGCGTATCTCACCGGGGCTGGGCACGACGGCGCCAGGGGCGGAGCCCTTGCTCCAATGGTCGCTCGCTTCTTCCTCGACTCCAGCAACTCCGGTGAGTTCCTGCTTCTTCCTTCTTCCTCAACTGCGGCAAGCCCCCGCTCCTCTCTTCGATTCTTCTCACGCGTGTGTGTGGCTCGTCCCACCGAGGACGCCCCCATCTGCTGTTTTTCTGGGGGCGAGGCAAGCCCGGATCTTGGGCGAATATTCGCTCGTGGGACGTCCTCGCCCCCGATTGCCTCGAAACCAAACGGTACTCATCCCGGGTCCATTCCATCCTGTCCCTTCTCATCCTCTCATCCAAACGCTACCTAAGGGCATGTACAACGGGTCAATTTCCCGTCTCCGTGATTTACTTTTCGCAAAAAAGACCCCGCTGAAGCTAAGAGACGGAGGCCTCGTCGTCTCATGAGGCGACGGATAAGGCCTGTGGCCCGAGGCCGAGACGTCGGCTCCAGCACCGTTGTACGGGTCGCTTCCCTGACTCGATGGCTTGCGGATCCCGTGCGCGCGTGGTTCTAGTGTGGCTGGCAGGGCGGCAAAAGTCCATCGCCGCGTCTATCTTCCCCGCCAAAATCTCTTCCTCCCCTCCTGTCTTCCACTAGCAAGTTTGCTGCAGGAGATTTATGAAGCTACTCTAGCGAGGAGGACGATGCAACGAGGGTGGGGAAGATAAGCATGGGAGGTGCGGGGCTGGGAAGACGAGAGCGGTGTGGCCAGGGAAGGAGCGGTGCGGCAAGCTCTGGCATCTTTAGCGGCCGAGCACGGCCATGCCAAACAAGATGCGTCGGCGAGCTCCCACGGGCCACCACGGACTGCACGGACGAGCAAGCTCCGCCTTGGTCGCCGTGGGCTGCGTGGGCGCTCCCACCGACCGCCGTGGGCTGCGTGGGCGAGTTGGTTGAGCGACTGCATGCCTATGTGATAGCGTGCTTTGCAACTCCCTGTGCTGCTCCCCACACTGCCTCCCTGTGCCCGCTATAGCCTTTTGAGGCAGGGTGCCGCTATTTGAGGTCATGTATAATTTAGCGGCTATATCCCGCTATAGTCCGATATAGCTCCGCTATTAGCTATTTTAAAGATATACCGCTAAACATCTTAGCCCGCTATTTAAAACATTGCGTGGATAGAGATAGACGCTGGATGTTGATGAAGTTGTTGCCTGCTTGATTGAGCGATTGTTTCCTCACAATTGCATCTGATTTCAAGCATTCCCAAGGTTCTGAGAAGATGCCAAAAGAGTTCGATTCAAGGGATGTGTATGGCATGATTGGATTCAGGTCATCCCTTAAACTTACAAATTTGTCTGATGAACTATCTGCTACCACTATTATCTGTCGGTAGTGTTCTATGATTGGATTCAGGTCATCCTATTTATGCTTGAACGTCTTCCATCAAACGGCAACACAATGGTATACAAATTGATCTTCATGATTGATCTTGACTACATAAAAAGCAAATTGTTCGCAGACAACTCTCTGTCTATGGATCGTATGACCTGTCTTTTCAACTGTATGTAGGATTTTAGCCTCTTAGAGACGACCCCCTGCCTGTGGGTTGTACATGCTCTAAAAGTACACTATCTCGATCACGAATGGGAAACGTTTCTAGTTCAAACCCAAGAGCAAAATAACCTCTCTAGCTCCTCAATATTTCGCCTTTTTGAAATTTATGAATATATGGCAATGATTTTGTAAAAATTGTCTACGATCAGCCTGTTCGGCAGGCCGTAAACAATCGTGGATTATTTACTGCTGGCTAATTTGGTGTGAGAAAAAATATTGTTTCAGTTTATAATCCATGATCGTATACGAGCAAGCGAACCGGCTGGATATAAAGACTGACATGACATCAAAAGGTTAAAATAAGGCCAACGACGGGTATCCAAACTTATGTTAAAAAGGGCACACAGTTAATTTTTTTTCTTTATTAAAGACGGCAAGATTTACTGCTATTTTTATTAGATGAAGGAATCAGTACCCCCACCATTTTAAGATTATACTCTATCCGTCCTGTAATATAGTGCATTCTAACATTCAAAATTTGCCCTCAAATATAATGCATTTTAGAGGACAAAAACTAGTTTTGCATTGAATACTTTCCATTTATGAACCAATCACCATCAATCACGTTGATGATAGCGTCTGATTAGAAAATAAAATGAGAGTATATGTGTCTTTTAGGCTCTCTCTTAATTTATCCTAAAATTCCTAGAATGCACTGTATTATAGGATAGAGGGAGTAAGACATTTTCCTCTAAAAAAGATTATAAGACCTTTTGGTATTTATAGATTTATAGATATATTGCTTTAATTATGTATTTAGATAAAGTGTATATAAATTTAGATATATAGTAAAAACTACGTATCTAAAAAGTTAAAACATTTTATAATTTGAAATAGTGGGAGTACGAACAAATTAGAAAAACAGAAACTACTGGAAAAAGAAACAGCTACTCGAGGGATAAAAGGAAGATGAGATCTGGCTGAGGCGACAGAATAAGACCCAAGGACACATAGGCAATAGTGGACAGCAGTTTTGATGTTACCAATTTTTGGCATGACTTATGGAACTAGAGGGGTCAAATATATTAATTAATGTTCTAGGGCATGTCGTTTTTGTGTAAGAAAAGGTGTTTGCCGGTTGAGACTTAAGAACAAAAAGCACTGTGCTCAATTAGTTATAGGGTTTTAAAATTGAATTTTGGCTCAAGAAAAAAGTCATGTTGAGATCAAGCTATTTTTTAGTACTTTCTCTCTCTCTCTTTCTCTAAATAAAAATATTGTTCCCCATTTTTGAGTATATAGTAATTTGTAAGTTTTTCATTAATGCTGAAATCAAGCTATGCCGTTCTTGTGAGTTGTGACACAATTAGTTGTGCAAATGGTTACTGTTTCTTAAAAGTATTGGACATGAATTTCTAAAAGTAAATAATCTTTTAGCATAAATCAGATATTGAAAGCAAATAAATAAACTATCCGTAAAGTGAGAAGCAAGTTAGGTTCAGATTCAACACTTGACGTGGATGTTTTCATTTTTTTTAACAAATGATTCTAGGATTTAGCGTGCTTTTTTTCAGCGGTTGGTGACATGCCCGTCGACAACAAGACACATATGGTGACTTCTTCAATCTCGTCTGCGTGTACTTTAGTTCAAAAAAATACCAATAAATGATCCTAGCCTACCATGTCATCTTTTATTTTATTTTTATAATAAATACACTTGTTATTCGTGCAAATGCCACAGCCAGAAATGAAATTGTTCTTTACAAATCGACAGCCTTTGTTGTGTTTTTCCGAAAACATTGTAGTCCAATCTGCAGCACTGGTACAAAGGCCAATGGCTTAGTGGGACCACACAGGATCAAATTGTGCAATCTAGCCATTAGTCGCAATCAATCAGTTGTTGTGTTTGAACTTTGAAGAAGTCAGCAATTCCACTACACAGAAGTTCACCTCAGTCCTCCTCTTCCGAATAATTAAGCAAATAAGGCCAGGTGTCAAGGATTACGTATGCACATGAAACAATCGTCATGGCTTACGGTTGACATAAGAAATGGCCTGAATGTGTAATATCATTTTGTGATGAAGGCAATGTAGTGGTCAATGTGCTAAGCCATAAAATAAGGTGTGCAATTGTTTGCAAATTTGTAGAAAGAAAGAAACTTTATGCACGGTAATCAAGGGACTTGGTCTTATATTTCATAGATGAGCATGATTCTCTAGCTATTTTTTTTAATATCCGGATGCCAGGAATATTATTGATTAAGAAGAGTTTTCAGGGTCAATGACCCCTATCCCTAGGACTTCTCCTAGTATTTTTAAGTAGTAATAAAACACTACCACTAGTCATAGCACATAAAAATCTCACTAGGAGGCATTTAGTAGGAAAAATTTGTACTAAATTTTGAATGCTAAAACACTAGGAAAAGCCCATCTTACGAGGAGAAGTCTAAAATTCTGGTTGTGTATACAAGCTAAGCACAAGAGGCGCTACCACTTTGAGCAGACCGCTGTAGTGGTTAAGAGCTCTAGACTAATTATTCAAAGACAAATTACGATCTAAATGGGGCAAGAGAAAACTCCCAGCCATGGACCAAAGGGAACAAACACCCTTGACTTCCATGGATACTGCATGAGCCGTGCGTCTTGATTCTCTGAAGACTACTGCATTACGTTGTTTCTAGATGCACCACAAGGTGAGATTGTCGTGGGTGTGTGCGCAGCCTCGGTGACTTCTCTGGTCACAGCCATGAACCAACCTTCGCAACCCGACCCATCTGTCCATGCTGCAACTTGACTCCATACCAGACCGGAGAAAGGGCACTCAATGAATAAGTGCGTAGCTGTTTCCAAATTTCTTTCGTATAGGGCACAAAAATAGTTATTCTACCACCCCTCAGCTGCAGATGCTCTAGCTAGTTATGATCCAAGGTCACATCCAATTTAATTAGGCCCTCTTAATTGAGGGAAATTGAAAAGTAATTTAATAATAAAATGGGAAGCACTTTCTAGATATTGATTTCAATTCATAGGATCCAAATAATAGGCCCTTAGAGAAATTAAAGAGGCCAATAAAGAAATTTTGGCATGACTTACGTAACTCGTGATGTTGGGTAAAGATATTTTCTTATGTTTTAGGACGTCATTTTCGGGTAAGAAAAGGTGTGTGGAAGTTTGAAACTTAAGAAGAAAAGCACTCTGCTTAATTAGTTAGATAGAGGGACAAAAACTACACGGAATGTTCATGGATTACGCATGGTCATAAACCGCGTCGTCATGCCTGATGTCATGGCTCACAAAAGAAATGACTTGGCACTTGCCTACAAAACTGTACGAGGAGAGTGCATGCTGAATCGGCAATAGGATACCAGACGATAAGCAAGCTAAAGCGTCCCAGGACAACCATCTCTTTGGTAGAGAGGAAATGGCCGGCAGCGGGGAGGTGATGGCGGCTGCGGTGCAGAACAAGAAGGTGGTGCTGAGGAGGCACGCCACCGGGTTCCCCACCGAAGACGACATGGAGATCACGGTGGACACTGTCGGCCTGCGTGTGCCGGCGGGACTGACCGCCGTGCTGATCAAGAATCTCTACCTGTCCTGCGACCCATGGATGCGCGGCCGCATGAGCAAGCATGAGGATGGGGGCATGCCTCCGGATTTTGTAATTGGAGAGGTATGAATATTCATAATCTGATCCACTGTTGATCTGTATCTGAGATGCAATCCTTCAAACAAAAATTTGCATCAGACTTGAGGTGAAGAAATTTGCGTCAGGCCTTGTTGAATTTCACCGTGGGCAAAGTGGTGGACTCAACGCACCCGGAGTTCAACGCCGGCGACCTCGTCTGGGGGATGAGTGGATGGGAGGAGTACACCCTCCTTACCCAGCCGGAGTCCCTGTTCAAGATCAACCACACTGATCTGCCGCTCTCCTACTACACGGGCGTTCTTGGTCAGCGATCTCATCATGCACCCTTTGTCTAGGAGTACTAGCTTGCAATGTTTCTCCGGTTTGCCGGCTGATCCAAAGTTAACCACCGCCTCCAGGCATGACAGGGCTCACTGCATACGTCGGCTTTTTCGAGGTCGGGAAGCCGAAGAAGGGCGACTTCGTGTTCGTCTCGGCGGCATCAGGCGCCGTCGGCCAGGTCGTCGGGCAGCTCGCCAAGATCGCAGGCTGCTACGTGGTCGGCAGCGCCGGCTCCGACGAGAAGGTCAGTCTCCTCAAGACCAAGTTCGGCTTCGACGACGCGTTCAACTATAAGTCCGAGACCGACCTCGGCGCGGCGCTGAAGCGGTGCCTCCCCGACGGCATCGACATCTACTTCGACAACGTCGGCGGCGCGACGCTCGACGCCGCGCTGCTGCAGATGCGCCATGGCGGCAGGGTCGCCGTCTGCGGGATGATCTCGCAGTACAACCTGGAGGAGCCCGACGGCCTGCGCAACCTGTTCTGTATCGTCCCTAAGGCCATCAGGGTGGAGGGGTTCAACGTCGGTTTCTGGTTCCACGTGTACGCGAGTTTCGAGGAGGAGATGGCTGGGTACATCAAGGAGGGGAAGGTGACCATCGTAGAGGACGTCGTCGAGGGGATCGAGAGCGCGCCGGCAGCTCTAATCGGGTTGTTCTCCGGGAGAAATGTAGGGAAGCAGTTGGTTGAGATTGCAAAGGCTTGAGTTTGAAGGATAAACTCCGTAGTGTATCAAGATGAGCAAAACAAGTATTGTGCTACTTGTGATGCTAACAGACTGGGGATAATTAAAAATATATAGGATAATCCCTGCCAGAACTTGTTATAATAAGATATCATTGCTATTGTATTGAAAGTAAAGAACATATTTATAATTTGCATTTTATCAGCATGTTCACATCTAAATGAATACCGGCTAATTATGATTGCAATAACATTTTTTTGTTGTAAATGAAACGCAAAAGACACATCAAGTCTACTTCTTGTTGTTGATGCTTAGTGCAATAGTGCACTTCTGTTTGAAGATGAATTCAATCATGATAAACCATCGCAACTCATGTTAATCTGTTGTATCACTAATAAAGTTATTATGAAAGCAAGCCAGGTGATCCGGTTTCAAAAACTAGATAGTCCGGTATTCTCTAGTTTTTCCCAAGAGTGGTAAATCTTACGCTTTTGTGGTGAACGATAGCTAGGTTTTCAAACAAATTAGCGAAGGATGCCAATCACACTTACGTGGCAATGAGAAACTAGTTCTTGGGAAAACAAGTAAATTAGGGATCCCTAAAGTACTCTTCTAAGAGGAACCTTGTCGAGGCGTGTGCATCGCCAGATTGCACTTGATCAGCATGCAAGCCTAGGGTGCTACCTCTGATTATGGATCAGAATGTTGAATGCAATACCCCTAGTTGCTTCTGGAGTTTTTATGGAACCATTCCATGAGTACTTTGAGAAAATCTTGAAGGACCAAGCAAAGCGCCTAGAGGGGCGGTGAATGGGAGCCTAATCCAATTTTCTTTCGATTTCGGCTGTTGTCCGAACACCGCCCAAAACAAACCTCTCAAAACACCAAAGACTTCCCCACAAGTGCGCACATGCAAATTGGTGACCAAATACACTAAAGAGATACCAGAGAACTGATCGGTAAAGACAAGAAGTCAGAACAACAAGCGGAGCAATGAAATAGACAAAAACACACCATGGAGGGGAACACACCGAACAAAACTGGCTTGGCCGGTTCTACTGCTGCCTACTGCAGCTAGGCCGAACTGGCCGCCTAGAAAAATGGGCTGGCCAGTTCTTCAAGCCATAGATCTCCGCAAAAACTCCTGGAAAAGTGGAATTGGATCCAAAACAATTCTAAATGATTTCAAACTTTGCAAAGGGGTTTCCTAGGGTGATTAGAAGCTATCCCCCTATGATCATCACCTAAAAAAAATCAACTCAGATCTATAAATCCATCAAGAAAAGAGGGGTTTCTCAACTTTTTCCCAAAGGATGAATCGTGTGCTCACAAGTAATTAGGCAGGGATGTTCCTTAGAGGTCCTACCATGTATCCATCCGGCCAAAACACCCTAAAAAACTCAGAATCAAGAATTCCAACAAAAGCTCAACAGAGGGGAACCGGGAGGAGAAAAACCAAATTGAAACAAGGTTGAGACAAAGATTCAGAGGACAACTTGCTTTATTGCCACAACATCAGATTCAACAAGGTCTAGTTATTTTCTTGCAGACAGAGGTACTCAATCTCTCATCTACGAATCTCTCACCGCAGTTGTAGGTTCTGGCTAAAACTTAGGAAACTAACTTTGAGACTTGAAAGCAAATACAATCCAAGATATGGCTGATTGGGGCAGCCCTCCTCTTATTTATAGGGCTAATGCACATGTCCAAGCCTACCCATAGATATTTTGATTGAACCACTTAACCCTAAGGGCATAATCGTACAAGTTGAGTTCAGAGCATCGGATGACCATGATCCCTTCATGAAGACGCTTCGTCTGGACGCAAGCTCTCTAGTGATGCCATGTGCCTCCCCGAGATCCGCCTCGTGATTTTGAGGATGAAACCACCAAACCCAGCTGGAGTCACGTATCTACCACGCTTCCTCCACAATCTCAATGCGTGTCACCACTTGTCCTTGACCGCCTGATCACAAAGTCCTCGCACCTCCGCTTGACTTGGTCAACCACTATCCTGACTTGGTTAACACCGTCTACGTTGTCTCCTCTGTACACTTGCTTGTCAACGTCACCAAGTGTTAGCCATCCACTATCCACCTCGGCACCTCGGTCCGTTGGTCCATGCCTCCACATCCGTCCTGGCCAAGCACATGAGGGCCAGGCCTCCACAAGGGTCAGGCCCAGCCTAGCCCTGGCCAAGCACATGAGGGGGGTAGTGGCCTCCCTTGGATGGTTGGACCTCTTCCTAAGGAGGAGTCCACATCCAATTAGAGTTAGAATAATATAGGGAAGAAGAAATTTAAATTAGGAAGATAGCATTTGTTTAGAAAACCGAGCATCCAAATCTATAAGGACTCTACCCCTAGTTTGCTTAGGGAGCAAGTCATATGGAGTTCTCATATCAATCAAGCAAGAAATAAAGGATTATACCTCAAGCTTTCATGGATCCCTGCTGAAAGGTCCTAATGGCTAGAGGGGGGTGAATAGCCTATAAAAAGTTCTACAACAACACTAAGTAAAGCGGTTAGACAAAAATGAGGCAAAGCGAATGTTGCGCTAACCTACTTAAAAAAGCAAGCCACCTACCACAATTCTAGTATCTATAGTCTCTATGCACACAAAGGCTATGTCACTACACTAAGTTAGTGAGCTCTCAAGGACTAACTAAAGAGCCTCACTAACCACAAGACCCGACACAAGCTAGCTCTCAAAACTAATTACACTAAAGAGCTTAGCTACACTAGAAAAGTAAATACACGAGAAGGATAGTGAGTTATACCGACATGTCGAGGAATGATTCAATCACAAGATGATGACAATCAATCACATGAATACCAAGAAATCCTCAGGACAATGATGACACAAGATTTCTTACCGAGGTTCACTTGCTTGCCGGCAAGCTAATCCTTGTTGTGGAGATTCACTCACTTGGAGGTTCATGCGCTAATTGGCATCACACACAAAACCCTCAATAGGGTGCCGCACAACCAACACAAGATGAGGATCACACAAGCCACAAGCAATACACTAGAGTACCTTTTGGCTCTCCGCCAGGGAAAGGTCAAGAACCCCTCACAATCACCACAATCAGAGTCGAAGACAAGCACCTTCCTCCGCTCGATGATCCTCACTGCACCAAGCCATCAAAGTGGCGGCAACCACCAAGAGTAACAAGTGAATCCCACAGCAAAACACGAACACCAAGTGCCTCTAGATGCAATCACTCAAGAAATGCACTTGGATTCACTCCCAATCTCACAAAGATGATGAATCAATGATGGAGATGAGTGAGTGGGCTTTGGCTAAGCTCATAAGGTTGCTATGTCAATGCAAATGGCCAAGAGGGTGAGCTTGAGCCAGCCATGTGGCTTAAATAGGAGCCCCCTACGAATAGAGCCGTTGGGCTCCTCACTGCACGTTTTCTCGGGATGACCGGACACGCCGACCAGGTATGATCGGACGCACGCCTCAACGTCCGGTCAGTCATCGCCGTCCACGTGTCACCTCCGTTCAACCTTGCGCGTATGATTCCAATGGTCAAATTCAAAACCTCGCTAGTTAAGTCACGACCGGACATGCTAAGCACCGATCGGACGCACCTGCCTGGCGTCAGGTCAACACAAACCCGCGCGCCACCAGATTGTGACCGGACGCACCGATTACTTCAACCACCACGTGTCAGGTCAACTCCAGAGAGGTGCACCTCAATCAGACGCAGTCCAGCGTCCACTCCTCCTTCTCCTCCTTCTCATCGTACATCATCATGACCGGACTCATCACCATTGCGTTAGATCACAAGTTGACCCTATGTTTGGTCACACCACAGACAGAGCCCGAGCGTGCCACCTTCGTTTATAATTGACCGGATTCACCAGGCCTGCGTCCGGTCACTTCATGGCCAGAGTTCGGTCACTGTAAAATAGTGAAAAACAACATCTCCACTTCACCAACTTCTCCACCCTTGCTAAAAAGTGCTAACCACCAGGTGTATCACCTTGTGCACATGTGTTAGCATGTTTTCACAAACATTTTCAAGGGTGTTAGCTCTCCACTAGATCTAAATGCATATGCAATGAGTTAGAACATCTAGTGACACTTTGATAACCGCATTTTGATATGAGTTTTACCCTCTTAATAGTACGGCTATTGATCCTAAATGTGATCACACTCGCTAAGTGTCTCGATCACCAAACCAAAAAGCTCCTATCAAGTTTCACCTTTGCCTTTTTGTTTTTCTCTTTCTTATTTTCCGAGTCCAAGCACTTGATCATCACCATGGTCACACCATCATCATGATCTTCACCATTTGCTTCACCACTTGAAATGTGCCACCTATCTCATAATCACTAGAGTAAATAGATTAGCACATAGGGTTTCATCAATTCACCAAAACAAAAATGGAGCTTTCAATCTTCCCCTTTTTGGTAATTGATGGCAACCCTTTCACAAAGATATGAATTGAAATTCAATTGAATCCATGTTGCTTGCCCAAGCATATTTACCATGTGTGAAAGGATATAGACAAGTTTCATGAACCCTAATTGGTAGCATTAGCTCCCCTAAATATATGCTAAGAGTTTGGATTGAAGTTTGCACTTATGCTTGGATAGGAAAAGTAGTAGTCAATGTCTACCAAATGATGCTAAGGTATAAGAGATGGACCTTTGAAGCGTGATACCAATCGGAGTGCACCAAATATACCATCCTTAGCACAATTAGCAACTAGACATACACAAAAATAAGAATACCCCGTGTGATCAACATTAGAAGCAAGGGTCTAGTTTTCACAATATAAACACAAGTCTAGTTACACAATGTATACATGCTAGTTTTTCATTTCATCATTCAAACCTACAACTAGTATACACCACACAAGCATGTATATTGAATTGAAACTTTTCAAATGCAAGCAAGCATATGAGAATGCACATTCAAATGCACACACAAGTTCATGAGCTTGCTCCCCCTACTTGTGTGCTCAAATTTTAATTGATCCCCTTACTTTCATAATTCTCCCCCTATGTCAAAGTTCTCCCCCTTTGTCATCTTTTTCTTATCTTTGTGCATTACTTTTCCCCCTTTGTCATCAATGACCACAAAGGTTCAAATTTTAGATAGGTTAAGATTATCAATGTCAATCAATGGGGTGAGGATCATTTTCCCAAATTTGGTTCAATTTAGAACACTTGCCAAAGATATTTAATTCGGTTTGATCCAAGGACAAGCTTCTTCACACCTCATTTCAAGGGTTATCTTGTACCATGTTGAGTTAAACACTTATAGCTTTATTTTCTAGATCAAACACTAGGTTTGCAATCCCACAAACATGTCATATACTACCACTAGATCAAGTCAAGCATAGAAGCAATAGTGGTACCATACAAGCATCAAATTCATTTGATTTTCATGAATGAGCCTATAAGGCATGAGGAATGACTAGATGCATTAAACAAGTCCTTAGCAAAGGATGTATGCATGCCAATCAACTTTTACCTTGGATTGATCGAAGGAGAGGCATGTCATATAAGTGGGGAGTGCATCAACACATATTTGAGAAATCCAATATGTTCAACTCATTCCTTAGCTTGCAAAACCTATTCTCTTCAAGTGGCTTGGTGAATATGTCGGCAAGTTGATCTTTGGTGCCCACACTCTCAATGCAAATGACCCCTTTTTGTTGATGATCTCTAATGAAATGATGGTGGACATCAATGTGCTTTGTTCTTGCATGTTGAACCAGATTGTTGGTTAGCTTGATATCACTCTCATTGTCACATAGCAATGGCACTTTCTTGAACTTGATTCCAAAGTCATTCAAGGTGGCCTTCATCCAAAGTATTTATGCAAAACAACTACCGGTGGATATGTATTCGGCTTCGGTGGTTGATAATGCAACACTATTTTGCTTTTTTGGTGACCATGAAACAAGTGATCTTCCCAACAATTGACAAGTGCCCGAGGTGCTCTTCCTTTCAACCTTGCATCCCGCATAGTCGGAGTCCAAATGTCCAAGAAAGTTCAAACTTTGCTCCTTTGGAATACCACAAACCAATATTTTGTGTATGCTTCAAGTACCTCAATATTCTCTTTATAGCCTTCAAATGACTTTCTCTTGGTGAGGCTTGAAATCTTGCACACATGCACACACTAAACATGACATCCGGCCTTGATGCGGTCACATAGATTAGGCTTCCAATCATAGACCGATACAGCTTTTGATCCACCACGTTGCCACTTGCATCACTATCCAAATTGCCATTTGTTTCTATTGGTGGGCTAATGGCTTTTGCTTCATTCATGCCAAACTTCTTGAGCATGTCTTTGATGTACTTGCCTTGACTTACAAATGTACCATTCTTTAATTGCTTGATTTGAAGTCCAAGGAAGTAACTCAATTCTCCAATCATGGACATCTCAAACTCATTAGCCATCATCTTTCCAGACTCTTCACAAAAGTCTTGATTGGTTGATCCAAATATGATGTCATCAACATAGATTTGCAGCACAAACAAGTCCTTGCCAATCTTCTTGGTGAAAAGAGTGGTGTCAACCTTACCCATCATAAACCCTTTTGAGAGTAGGAAGTCCCTCAACCTCTCATACCATGCTCTAGGTGCTTGCTTCAAGCCATATAATGCCTTCTTCAACTTGTACACATGGTTGGGCTTCTTGTCATCTTCAAAACCGAGAGGTTGCTTAACATAAACTTCTTCATTGATGTGCCATTGAGAAATACACTCTTGACATTCATTTGATAGAGCTTGATGTTGTGGGCACAAGCATAGGCTACCAAGATTCTAATTGCTTCCAATCTAGCAACCAGGGCATAAGTTTCTACAAAGTCAAGACCCTCCACTTGAGTGTAACCTTGTGCTACCAATCTTGCTTTGTTTCTTGCTACTATCCCATCTTGATCTTGCTTGTTTCTAAAGACCTATTTGGTTCCAATAACATTGTGTCCCTCTGGTCTCTCAACTAATTCCCATACTTGATTTCTTGTGAAGTTATTCAATTCTTCATGCATAGCATTCACCCAGTCAACATCCTTCAATGCTTCATTTATCTTCTTTGGTTCAATGGATGGTACAAATGAGAAATGCTCACAAAATAAAGCCAATCTTGATCTAGTTTGCACACCTCTAGAAATATCTCTAATTATAGTGTCCAATGGATGATCCCTTACAATATTTGTTGGTTGGAGTATTGGAACTTGATTGCTTGCACTTGCTTGATCTTGAGTTGAGATGATTTACCAGCCACTTGATCTTGCACATTGTCATGAGAGCCACTTGTACTTGCTTGATTAGTGTAAATTTGCACATTTGAGTTAGAGAGCACTTGCACTTGATCATCTTCTTTATCAATCACTTGCCTAGGCCTCAATTCACCAACATCTATGTTTTTCATGGTATTTGAAAGTTGAATGCCTCTAACATCTTCCAAGTCCTCATTCTCATCTTGGGAACCCTTGGTTTCATCAAATTCAACATCATGAACTTCCTCAAGAGTACCACTTTCCAAATTCCAAACTCTATATGCTTTGCTAGTGGTTGAGTATCGAAGTAAGAAACCTTCATCACGCTTCTTCTCAAACTTGCCCAATCTAGTGCCTTTTCAAGATATAGCATTTGCAACCAAAGATCCAAAAATATGCAATGTTGGGCTTTCTACCATTCAATAGCTCATATGGTGTATTCTCTTTTAATGGGTGACAATATAAGCGGTTGCTACAATAGCAAGCCGTGTTGATAGCTTTGGCCCAAAAACATTGACTCACATTGTACTCACTCAATATTTATCTTGCCATGTCAATCAAGGTTCTATTCTTCCTCTCAACAAGGCCATTTGATTGTGGAGTGTACTTAGCAGAGAATTGATGTCTAATTCTAAATTCATCACATAACTCATCAATTCTTGTGTTCTTGAACTCACTACCATTGTCACTTCTAACTCTCTTGATGGTTGTTTCAAACTTATTTTGAATGCCTTTAACAAATGATTTGAAAGTTGTAAACATATCATTCTTGTCCACTAGAAAGAATGCCCAAGTGTATCTAGTATAGTCATCCACTATCACAAAGCCATATTTGCATTCACCAATACTAGTGTATTGTGTTGGCCCAAACAAATCCATGTGCAACAACTTAAATGCTTTGCTAGTGCTCATTATACTCTTCTTAGGATGGGTGTTTCCAGCTTGTTTGTTGGCTTGACAAGAACTACAAAGCTTATTTTCTCAAACACAACATCTTTCAAGCCTCTAATCAAGTCATGCTTAACAAATCTATTCAATTGTTTCATTCCAACGTGACCAAGCCTTCTATGCCATAACCAACCCATACTAGACTTAGTAAACAAGCATGTTGACAATTGAGCTTCACTAGTATTGAAATCAACCAAGTATAGATTCTCATATCTAAAGCCTTTGAAGATCAAGTTAGAGCCATCTACACCTATGATCTCTACATCGTCTACTCCAAATATGCACTTGAATCCAAGATCACACAATTGAGCTACGGATAGCAAGTTGAAGTTCAAGCTCTGTACTAGCAACACATTAGAAATGCTCATGTCATTTGATATTGCAATCTTACCAAGCCCTTTGACCTTGCCTTTGCCATTGTCACCAAATGTGATACTATCATAGCCATTGCTATCATTGGTGTTGATTGAGTTGAACATTCTTGCATCACCGGTCATATGTTGAGTGCACCCACTATCAAGAACCCAATGCCTTCCTCTGGCTTTGTAATTGACCTACAAAAGAAGATCAATTCTTTTTAGGTACCCAAACTTGCTTGGGTACTTGAAGGTTAGTCACTAAACTCTTTGGTACCCAAATAGCTTTCTTCTGTGAGCCCATCCATGGTGCACCAATGAACTTAGCCTTCACACTGTTAGTACCCTTAGTAAGCACATAGAAAGAATCAAGCTTAACTGAGGATACATTAGCATTCTTGTTCTTGTTCTTGCAATAATACTCTTTATGACCAACTTGCTTGCAACTAGTGCAAAACCGACCATTGTTCTTCACAAAACTAGTCTTGTGAGGAGAAAAAGCCACCTTGCCTTTCTTGGGGGTATAGCCCAATCCCTCTTTGTAGAGAGAAGCTCTTTGGCTACCCAAGAACAAAAGCAAGTGGTCTTCACCACCATAGGCTTTGCCTAAGGCGCGAGTGAGCTCATTGACCTCCTTCTTGAGGGTCTCATTCTCAGCCATTAGTGAGGCATTACAAGTAAGACCATCACTACTAGATGAGGTAGAAGTCGAAGTGCTACAAGAAGGGTTAGTGGGAGCAACAATGATAGGCTTATAGAATGATTCATCAATTATATCACAAGTTAAGCCTACATCACATGTTATAACATGCTCTTTCACATTTTGCTCATCAAGTAGAGAGGAATGAGCTTTCTCAAGCTTATTGTGAGCCTTGCCAAGCTTCTCATGGGCTTCCTCTAGCCTCTCAAGAGATGCATTGAGCTCATCAAAGGCTTTCTTAAGGGCTTTTAGTTCCTTTCGCAAGTCTTTGCATTCCCTTCTCTTAATGTCAAAATGTTCCTTAGCATCATCTAACATGTCAAGTAGTTCATCCTTAGTTGGTTCATCATCATTGTCTCTTTTACTTTCATTATCATATTCCTCATCATATCCATCATCACAAGTTTGTACCTTAGTGGCCTTAGCCATGAAGCATGATGGAGTGTCAAAGAAAGAAGGCTTCTCATTGATAGCAATGCTTGCAAGAGCCTTCTTCTTGGTGGTCTTGTCATCATCACTATCATCATCATCACTTGAGGAAGCATCGCTATCCCAAGTGATCACATATGAACCACTCTTCTTTTTGATGGTCATCTTGTCCTTCTTCTCCTTCTTTTCCTTCTTGTCTTTCTTCTTGCTCTTCTTGTCATCATCTTCATTGTCTCTATTGTATGGGCATTGAGTAACAAGATGATCCTTGCTTCCACACTTGAAGCATCTTTTTGACTCTTTCTGGTTCTTGGATGAAGACTTCTTTCTTCTAGCATGGTAGCCCTTCTTCACCATGAACTTGCCAAATCTCTTGACAAAGAGATCCATCTTCTCATCATCCATCTCATCAAAGCTCAAGTCTTCATCATCACTTGATGATTCTAGCTTTGCCTTGCCCTTGGATGATGTAGCCTTGAATACCACACTCTTCTTCTTGTCATCCTTCTTCTCCTTTTCTTCCTTCTCATCATCATCTCTATAAGTGTCATCGGTCATCACATCTCCCAACACTTGGTTTGGTGTCATGGTGTCCAAACCACTTCTCACTAGAATAGTGACCAATGTGCCAATCTTGATGGTAAGCATCTTAAGAACTTATGGGAGAAGTCTTTATCCTTCACCTCTTCTCAAAGTGCTTTGAGATCATTCACAAGCACTTGAAGCCTATGGAACATCTTCGGCACACTCTCATCATCCTTCATCTTGAAGCTAGCAAACTTGTCCTTGAGAATGTATGCCTTTGCACCCTTCATGGCTTGAGTGCCCTCAAATGACTACAACTTCTTCCATGCCTCCTGAGGCCTCTCAATGTTTTTTATTTGCTCAAATGTTCTCACATCTAAAGCATCACGAATGGCACTAAGAGCAATGTCCTTGTTTTGGAGTAGCACTTCTTCAGCGGCAGTGGGAGCCTCCTCATTAGAAATCTCAATCTTGGTCCCCACCACCTTCCACACCTTTCTATTGATTGACTTGATGTAGGTGGTCATCTTAGCCTTCCAATAAGGATAATTGGAGCTATCAAATTGGGGTGGCTTCTTGGTGTTGTTGATTTGAGCCATTTTGACACCAAAGGTTGTTAAGCCTCAAATCACGGTGACCATGGCTCTAATACCACTTGAACGGTCCTAATGGCTAGAGGAGGGTGAATAGTCTATAAAAATTTCTACAATAACATTAAGTAAAGCAGTTAGACAAATATGAGGCGAAGTGAATACTGAGCTAGCCTACTTAAAAAAGCAAGCCACCTACCATAATTCTAGTATCTATAGTCTCTATGCACATAAAGGCTATGTCACTACACTAAATTAGTGACCTCTCAAAGACTAACTAAAGAGCCTCTCTAATTACTAGACCCGACACAAGCTAGCTCTCAAAACTAATTACACTAAAGAGCTTAGCTACACTAGAATAGTAAATACACGAGAAGGATAGTGAGTTATACCGACGTGTCAAGGAATGATCCAATCACAAGTTGATGACAATCAATCACAATGAATACCAAGAAATCCTTGGGACAATGATGACATAAGATTTTTTACTGAGGTTCACTTGCTTGCTGGCAAGCTAGTCCTCGTTGTGGCGATTCACTCACTTGGAGGTTCACACGCTAATTGGCATCACATGCCAAACCCTCAATAGGGTGCCGCACAACCAACACAAGATGAGGATCACACAAGCCACGAGCAATCCACTAGAGTACCTTTTGGCTCTCCACCGGGGAAAGGTCAAGAACCCCTCACAATCACCACGATCGGAGCTAGAGACAAGCACATTCTTTCGCTCGACGATCCTTGTTGCACTAAGCCATCTAGGTTGCGGCAACCACCAAGAGTAACAAGTGATCCCACAATGAAACATAAACACCAAGTGCCTCTAGATGCAATCACTCAAGAAATGCACTTGGATTCACTCCCAATCTCACAAAGATGATGAATCAATGATGGAGATGAGTGGGAGGGCTTTGGCTAAGCTCACAAGGTTGCTATATCAATGCAAATGGCCAAGAGGGTGAGCTTGAGCTAGCCATGAGGCTTAAATAGGAGCCCCCCATGAATAGAGCTGTTGGGCTCCTCACTGCTTGTTTTCTCGAGTTGACCGGACGCACCAATAAGGTATGATCAAACGCATGCCTCAACGTCCGGTCAGTCATCGTCGTCCACCTGTCACCTCCGTTCCACCTTGCTCGTATGATTCCAATGGTCAAATTCAAAACCTCGCGCGTTATGTCACGATTGGATGCGCCAAGCACCGATCGGACGTGCCGATCACTTCAACCACCGCGCGTCAGGTCGACTCCAGAGAGGTTCTAGAGCCACCTAAACTTGATCAAACGCGTCAGGTGCACCTCGACCAGATGCAGTCCAGTGTCCGCTCCTCCTTCTCCTCGCTGCATGCCACCACATCATCATATGCCATCATGACTGGACTCATCACCATCGCGTCAGGTCACAAGTTGACCCTATGTCTAGTCACACCATAGACGAGCCTAAGAGCACCGCCTTCGTTTATAATTGACCAGACTCACTAGGCCTAGGTCCGATCACTTCGTGGCCAGAGTCCGATCACTGTAAAACAGTGAAAAACAACTCCTCCACTTCACCAACTTCTCCACCCTTGCTCAAAAGTGCTAACGACCAAGTGTATCACCTTGTGCATGTGTGTTAGCATGTTTTCACAAACATTTTCAAGGGTGTTAGCTCTCTACTAGATCTAAATGCATATGCAATGAGTTAGAACATCTAGTGGCACTTTGATAGCCATATTTCGATACGAGTTTCACCCCTCTTAATAGTACGATTATCGATCCTAAATGTGATCACACTTGCTAAGTGTCTTGATCACCAAACCAAAAAGCTCCTATCAAGTTTTACCTTTGCCTTGAGCTTTTTGTTTTTCTCTGTCTTCTTTTCCATGTCCAAGCACTTGATCATCACCATGGTCACGTCATCATCATGATCTTCACCATTTGCTTCACCACTTGGAATGTGTCACCTATCTCATAATCACTAGAGTAAATAGGTTAACACATAGGGTTTCATCAATTCACCAAAACCAAACTAGAGCTTTCACCTGCTCTCCTACGCTAACCCACCCCTACGACCACCGCTACCTATACTAGGTCATCAATCTTCCAATGAACATAGCTCACCACTAATGCCCTTGTCTTCCCATCCCTCATCCTCTTATTTCCTTCCCATACAATGAGAGGGAGGTGTAAGGAAAATGGACCCTAGGCCCATTTACTTTGGATTTTGGTGTTTGATGACCAACACAACCAAATTGGACTAATGAATTTGCAAGTGATTGTTTTGTAGTTCAATAAGGTGCGAGACATGACTTGGACGAAGGCAACGTGGTGATCCCACGATCAACACCATAAGCAAGACCCTAGAAGCACAAGAGAAGACCCAAGATATCAAGTAAAGTCCAAGCACAAAGGTAGGAACCAAGCTGGACGCAAGATCACAAAGAAACGAGCCTCACAGCACTGATAGGACGCTGGTGGCATAACAACTAGACGCTCCGATCAAGAGGCTCGACAATAGTAGGCATCAGCAGTAGTGACCGGACGCTGAAGACTGAAAGTGACCAGACACACCGATGGCACTATTCATCATCCTGGCAACACACTCAGCACTGACCGGATGCTAGCGGCTAATCGACCGAACGTAGGAACTACAGCGTCCGATCGAGTACAGAGATGTTTTATTACATGTGACCAGATGCCATCGGCGTTTGATCAGTTGATCACGTGCTCTAACGGTCGGGACGACCGAACGCGTCTGGTTAGGATGACAACAGCATCCGGTTAGTAGCGGAAAAGCGGGATTTCATCCCCAACGGCTACTTTCTCAGTGGGGCTTATATATAGACCCATCAACTAGCCATTTGACATAAGTGGAGCTGAGAAAATATACCAAAGGTGCTAGTACACCATTTTAGTGATCACCACATGTATAGTGCTTAGTGATTTATTAGGTGATTAGAGTAGGTGCTTTGTGAAGTGCTTAGGTTGATTAGACCACCGCTTATGCACTTGCTCTAGGTTTAGGCCTAGTGTTTAGTGAGGTTTGTATACCTCTTATCACTCAGTGCTTGCGCACACCATTGTCGTACATCGGAGGGGCATGTAGTCTTACGAGATCACAACAACCGCGTTTGTGGTGTGGCCGCCACCGTGTATCGAAGGGAACAAGGCTCACGGCGGTTCGGCCGGAAGCTTGATAGTGAAGATGGTTGGGAGCGGTCTAGGAGAGTCACACCAGAGTCCCACTTGCATGCGGAGAAGGCCTGGGGCTATCCACGGAGTTACCCGACAAGGAGCTTGGCCCTTGCGAGGGATTCCTTATGAGGGCTCCAACAAGGACTAGGGGGAAGCTTGCGCGCTTCTCGATACCTCAATAAAAATACCGGAGTCATGAACGAGAGTTTGCATATCTCTACCTTACTCTTTAGCTTCCACATTTATATTTTTTGTATAACTCCTTTTTGCGGTAGAGATAGCAACACACTAGTAAAACCGTAGTTGCACATTTAGATAGTTTATCTTTTGCATAGGTTTTGCTAAGAGAGAATTCCTTATTTGACACTGGGAAAATGAGTCGTTCCTTTCTTGACCCTGAAATTTTCTTCGTTCCCTATTTGACACTCACTTCAACTTTCGTTCCTAATTTGACACTGCCGTCAAATCCGTTAGCTAACGGTGTTAACTGGCCGTTAAAAAGACGTTTTTGCCCCTAGAAAAAAATGGCGAAGCAAATTTGAGAGGAAAAAAAACCTGCGCCCACCTCTGATGCATGCGCCTAGCTACAAAAAAAAAGGCGCAGGTTTTTTTTTCCTCTCAAATTTGCTTCGCCGCTTTTTTTTCTAGGGGCAAAAACGTCTTTTTAACGACCAGTTAACACCGTTAGCTAACGGATTTGACGGCAGTGCCAAATTAGGAACGAAAGTTAAAGTGAGTGTCAAATAGGGAACGAAGAAAATTTCAAGGCCAAGAAAGGAACGACTCATTTTTCCAGTGTCAAATAAGGAATTCTCTCTTTTGCTAATGTTAGAAAAAGAGGCCATAGCTTTGAGTTAGAGTTTTTAAGTTGCCTAATTCACCCTCCCTCTTAGGCATCACGGTCCCCTACAAGTGGTATCAAAGCCGGTTGGCTCAATTTGGATCTTTGGCTTCACCGCCGTTGAGTCGACGCTATTTAGAGTGGTTGGGATGGATACCTCTAGGCCTCCGCATTTTGATGGCACTAACTTCTCTTACTATAAAGCTAGAATGGCTTGTCACCTTGAGGTGGTAGATTTGAGTGTTTGGAGAGTCACTCATGATGGGATGAAACCCATTAAGAATCCCGATAAATCCACAAAGAGTGAAGAAAAAGAAATTCATTTCAATGCTAGAGCCAAAAATTGCTTGTTTGAATCTTTTAACATGGATGTGTTTAACCAAGTGTTCACTCTAAATACGGCACATGAAATTTGGTTAAAACTCCAAGAGCTCCATGACGGCACAACTAATGTCCGTGAGCAAAAACATTGTCTAGCTAAACAAAATTATGATTCCTTTAAAATAAATGATGATGAGCTTGTTCGTGATATGTATTCTCCTTTAAATCTAATTATCAATGAGCTCCATTCAATGGGATTAACAAAGCTAGATGATACATACATCGTGAGGAAAATCATCTCCATACTACCACAAAAGAAATATGCAAGCATTATCACCATCCTTCACAACATGCAGGACTTGAGCA
The DNA here is from genome assembly GCF_019320115.1 of Miscanthus floridulus. Classification (NCBI taxonomy): domain Eukaryota; kingdom Viridiplantae; phylum Streptophyta; class Magnoliopsida; order Poales; family Poaceae; genus Miscanthus; species Miscanthus floridulus. The sequence goes on along the minus strand of NC_089589.1, from coordinate 55,270,485 downwards.
CCATGACCCCGACCATAGTCATTGGCAAGATAGTGGCATTTGAAATGTCATGCAAGATGGGTCAAGAAGAAGCCTCTTCATCAAGCAAAGGCAAAGCTCTCACATGTAGTGAATAAATGAAGAAGAAGGGCAAGCAAGTTGAGACAAACTCAAGCTTAAGCTCCTCAAGTGAAGATGAAGAAGATGATGATGATGATGATGATGATGAAGATTCAAGTGATGATGATCAATCTTCCTCCTTCACCTCCGACCTTGATGAATAATCAATCAAACTTATCAACAAGGTGGAGAAGATGATCCAAAGGCTCAATGTCAAGGGTGTGCCCATCCAAATTCAAGATTTCATCTTCACAAATCAAAGAAATGAGCAAAGAAAGAAAGGATGCTATGGATGCAACGAGTTGGGGCACTTTGTGGAAGTTTGTCCAAACAAGCCCACACCCAATATAAAGAAGAAGGCATGCAAGGACAAATCCCTCACAACAATAAGGTCATGGGATGATTCTTCAAGTGAAGAAGAATACCATCACAAGAGACGAGGGCACAAGCACTCATCATCAAGCACCTCACGTGTGTGCCTTATGGCATGAGGTAACAAAAAGTCTATCCCTAGTGATAGTGACAATAATAGTGATAGTGATGATGAGCTACCTTCTTATGATGAAATTGTGCAAGAAAATCGTAACTTTGCTAAAGTTTGCACTAGTCAACAAAAGAAGCTTGAAAATTTAAAAGAAAAACTAGATAGCTCACAAGAAGCATATACAACTTTGCTTGAACAATATGAGACATTTGCTAATCTCAATATTGAACTATCTACTAAAATTGAGCAACTTGAGGCAAGTGCAACAACAAATGCATGCACAATCAATGATGAGCAACTTGTAAAGAAAAATGAAAAATTAAAAGAAAAGTTAGCTAGCTCACAAGATGCTTATAATAGTTTGCTTGCTAAAATGGAAACCATGTGCAAACATTGTGATGAGCTAACTAATAAAGTTGCTAATCTTGAAGCCATTGGTACAACCCCCACCAAGGCATCTAAAAAGAAAAGTTCTATCTTTAATATGCCTAAAAAGGATGCCTCTACTTCCTGCAATGATTTATGTTTAGACTCACCCTTGTGCAACCGAGTTTGTGTTGAGAAAGTTGTTGTAGATACATGCACACAAGAGGTTGCAATGGAGAATGAGCAACTTAAGCAAGAAGTGGCTCGCCTCACCAAGGACTTGACTCAAGTGAAAGGCAAGACGAAGCAAGCCCAACTTCATCAAGATAACACTATCAAGGGAGTGAAGAAGCTTGATGAAGGACAAACCGTGGTTTGCTACGTGTGCCACAAATAAGGCCACAAGTCCTATGAGTGCAAGGTGAAGAATGGGGGAGGAGCTAAGAAGAAAGAGAAAAAGCAAATAAGCAAGCTCTCCAACACCTACACCAACAAGGTGAACAAAAATGTCTCCACACCTTATCTCTTGAAGAAGAATAAAAATGACAAGGTGGTGGCCATCAAGGTGAACAAGCAAGCCAACAATGGGGTCAAACGCTTTTGGGTGCCAAAATAGATCATTTCAAATATGAAAAGCACCAAAAAGGTTTGGATCCCAAAAGGAAAGTGAGAAGTCCAATGGACTTCGGGGAATTTGGAGACTTGGCAAAGTATGGGTGCATTTCATGGGGTGCTTCACATTGGATCATATAAATTGCCAAGTGGGTTAGTGAATACTATGGACCCAAATTCCCCTTCCCATGCTAGGTAACTAGATGTAATTTCTTACAATTGGTATCAAGATTCAATTCTTGCAATCTCAATTAGCATCTAGTTCCTTTTCATGCCTAGGTTTGCATTTGCATGTTTAATCTTTTGTCATGCATAAACTAGGTAAATCATATGGTAGGCTTACTCGGTTTCACTCTTGAACCTTGGAGCAAACCTACATGGTTTAAATTGTTTAGGAGCACGGCACATAGCTTGTTCTACAATTGTTCATCTAATATGTGCCAAAGTCTAAATTGTAGATAATTTCTCCCGAATATCACCTTTGAAAATGATTCTCACATTCATGTGATGTCATCTTTCAAGTGGTATTTTTTATTCTAAAATCAATGTGCATATCTCCTACAAGTATTCCATACTTGTGTGAACAAATTTAGGGGGAGGTTACTCTACAAGTTGGATGCTTTGAGACTAACACCTTTTCAAGCTTATCATATGTGTAGTAGTCTCATTGCAAGGAAAATAGAGTCCCCGGAGTTAAGCATCATACTTCAAATATCCACCATCTATTGCAAGTGGTATAAATCAAATTGGCTTCCACATGTGGTATTTCTAAACCGATATCATCATGTTGATTTCACTTTGGTATTTATATGCTTTCTCTATTCATTATATAGATTAAACTCCCTTGAAGCATTCATTTACCAATTATGCATAAACTACATTCTCCATCATATGTATGAATATATTTAGGGGGAGCTTAGTCTATGTAATGTGAGAGTCAAATTTTGTGACCTATTCCACTCCACATACAAAGGATCACAAAGTTTGACCCTCCCTTGTGCTACTAATGTCTTCCTTTTTGGTGTTTGATTCGAAAGGGAGAGAATTTATAGGACCAAAAGCAAGCTCGGTCATAATAATTTATAAGTAGTAATGGTCCGAGAAATGGAGGATAGTGGATTATGGATGAGTCTATATAATGGAGAGAATTTGTAGGACCAAAAAGCAAGGCTTAAATCCATAATGCCACATGGGGACATTTGCAAGGGCAAAATAAGTTTCCAAAGATGTTTAAATATGGTACCTTTTGGCTTTACAATTGGTATCTTTTAGTCTTATAACTGGTATCTTTTAGCATCATATAACCTTGCCCTCTGCATTGCATCCTAGCAAGAAAATAGTTTTTAAATTCCAGAATTTTTATTATTTGTTTGTTTTGGTCGTGTTGTCATCAATCACCAAAAAGGGGGAGATTGTAAGGAAAATGGACCCTAGCCCCATTTACTTTGGATTTTGGTGTTTGATGACCAACACAACCAAATTAGACTAATGAATTTGTAAGTGATTGTTTTGTTGTTCAACAGGGTGCGAGACGTGACTTAGATGAAGGCGACATGGTGATCCCACGATCAACACCATAAGCAAGACCCTAGAAGCACAAGAGAAGACCCAAGATATCAATCAAAGTCTAAGTACGAAGATAGAAACCAAGCTGGACGCAAGATCATAAAGAAACGAGCTTCACAGCACTGATCGGACGCTAGCGGCACAGCGACCGGATGCTCCGATCAAGAGGCTCGACAACAGCAGGCGTCAGCAGCAGCGACCGAACGCTGAGGACTAAAAGTGGCTAGACACATCGATGGCACTATTCATCATCTCGGCAACACACTCAGCACTGATCGGACGCTGGCGGCTAATCGACCGGACGTAGGAACAGCAGCGTCCGATCGAGAACAGAGAGGATCTAAAGCGGCGAAGTTGTGACCAGACGCGTCCGGTGGCTTGTGACCGGATGCCATCATTGTCCGCTCAGTTGATCACGCGCTCTAACGGTCGGGACGACCAGACGCGTCCGGTCAGGACGACAGCAGCATCCGGCCAGTACTGGAAAAGCGGGATTTCATCCCCAACGGCTACTTTCTCAATGGGGCTTATATATAGACCCCTCAACCGACCATTTGACATAAGTGGAGCTGAGGAAACATACCAAGGATGCTAGTACACCATTTTAGTGATCTCCACATGTATAGTGCTTAGTGATTTATTAGGTGATTAGAGTAGGTGCTTTGTGAAGTGTTTAGGTTGATTAGACCACCACTTATGCACTTGCTCTAGGTTTAGGCCTAGTGTTTAGTGAGGTTTGCATACCTCTTATCACTCAGTGCTTGGACGCACCATTGTCGTACGTCGGAGGGGCATGTAGTCTTGCAAGATCACACTAACCGCGTTTGTGGTGTGGCCGCCACCGTGTACCGAAGGGAACAAGGCCCACGGCGGTTCGGCTGGAAGCTTGATAGTGAAGATGGCAGGGAGCGCTCTAGGAGAGTCACACCAGAGACCCACTTGCGCATGGGGAAGGCCCAGGGCTATCCACGGAGTTACCTAACCAGGAGCTTGGCCCTTGCAAGGGGCTCCAATGAGGACTAGGGGGAAGCTTGCACGCTTCTCGATACCTCGATAAAAATACCAAAGTCATCAATGGGAGTTTGCATATCTAACTTACTCTTTAGCTTCCGCATTTACATTGTTTGTATAACTCCTTTTTGTGGTACAGATAGCAACACACTAGTAAAACCGTAGTTGCATATTTAGATAGTTTATCTTTTGCATAGGTTTTGCTAAGGTTAGAAAAAGAGGCCATAGCTTTGAGTTAGAGTTTTTAAGTTGCCTAATTAACCCCCTCTCTTAGGCATCACGGTCCCCTATAGAAGAGGATAGGGGACCTATTCAGTGGGAAACATCCTTATGGGGAATTCACGACACATGTTCATGCACAAAGATTCAATGCATGGGGGTGCTCGAAGAATTCAGTAGTAGTTAGAAAGAAAAAATAATTACTAGACATTGGAGGCTTGCACATGAATACATGTCATGAAACTACGGTAGGTGTGCATGACTCCCTCATGAGCATAGTCTGCACTCATTTTTCTTCTCCACCACAACACCTGCCATGATCCTCCATGAGCCACGCCATCCTCCAACTCCTAGGTCTTGAGTTTCTAATCATGCCGCACGACTCGGACTAAAGATGGCAATGGGGCTACAACCTGAGACCCAATGGATATTTACTCCAACAGGGCCCGAATCTGGACTAAATAATTCACCCATGGGTCTCTAATTGGGGGAAAACCTTCACCTAGCGGGTACACGGATACTAAAATGTTCCTATAGTCCCCATACTCGCTAAACCTTAGGTAAAAATACCTGGAGGTCCAAATACATGTCCTGGCCCAATATCAAACAAGCCTAGCCCAAATAAGGCGAACCCTAGGTATTTAAGCCAATCCCTCAGTCCATTCATCCATTTTCCACCCCGTTCCTCCATCCCCTCCTACTCCTGGCGGCCGCGCACATGCTGCACAGACTCACCGCTCATCGAGGACAACACGAGCACGATGACCGCGTGTCCGCACTGCACGCTACTGCCCACAACGGTAGGGCAGGCCGCAGCTTCGACCGTAGCCGCCGTTGCTTGCCAGCCTAGCCTCCTAAGCCCCTAGCCTCCTAGCGACTGCCCAGCACGTCGTCCCTACCTGCCCCTAGCCTCCTAGCGACTGCCCAGCACGTCGTCCCGCCCCTAAGCCATAACTGCTCCTTCTTCCTCATCCCCACCCCCTACCCCCTAACCATTTCTCATGGCCAGATCCAGCCGCAATGCTAGGACCGCACGAGCGCAAGCCAGTGTTGACGGATGGTGAGCATTTTCTTTCTCTTAATCTTTCGTACGCATTACAGTTTGTAGCGTCCAATTCGCATCACTAACTGCAGCAACCATGGCCGTCCCATTTCAAAGGGACATCAGAGTCGAAGATGATGACCACCTATTGAAGTTGTTGGATCCAGAGGACACTGACGCCGTGCTCGTAGGATTGGTTGTCGAACAAGTAAAGAAGTATGTCCATTGTTTGTTTTGTACTTTGGTTTTCTTTACTATGGTTCTATCCTAAATGTTGGTTTCCTTTTTTTAGTTGATGAGAAGGGAAAACAAGTTGTCACCTTCTGGTCTTGCCTCCAAGATATTTAAGAAGGTTTTCAGGTTAGTGCACATGTCCAAACTAAACCAATGTTTTGCCATCCTCCAACTCCTAGGTCTTGAGTTTGTGATCATGCCGCATGGCTCATAGTCTCGGACACCACTCGTTCACGTCAATTATGGATACGCTTTGGCTGCAAATGACCAAGCTCCTGCAAACTTCTCAAGATTACATGGCACGATACTATACGAGACTGTATATAAGACAATATGAATATTCTTGCCTGATAAAACGGTAAAGAATCTAAACATCAAGAGTGGAAACAAAATCTTGGATCAGGTGGGGACTTTTCGATGCACCCCATCTTCCCCTTCAAAATTATTGATATAGATGTCGATTACTCAATGCGGCGCATATAGAAGCCATGCTTGCACTGGCTCCAATTCTAGCATTGTACAAGTTAAGATAGTCTTACCTTGTATGCATTATAAAAGTTGAGATATGGTCTTATCATTTCCTTATCATGCTTGTGCCAGCTTGCATAGCATTTTTCACAAGGACTTGCATAGCATTGTACAAGTTGTGAGATAGTCTTACCTTATGCGCTAGCTCAGAGACAAGAAGAAACACTACTACAAAAACGATTTGTGGCAACACCTCCCTTTCTTTGTAGGGGCAGCTCTATATTGAGCCGCCCCTACAAATGGTTGCCAACTAAGCCGCCCTTACAAATAGATTTGTAGGGGCGGCCGGTGTTATTAGCCGCCCCTACAAATGGACCGATGTGTAGGGGCGGCTCTATATCTAGCCACCCCTACAAATCAGATTTGTAGGGGCGGCTCAATATTAAACCGCCCCTACAAATAGACGTCAAGTATTAAAAATTAAGCACTAAAATTTAAATTTTGTAAACAACCTCGGATGAAGAAACAACCAAAATGAAAATTGTAGATCTCGAAAAGTTATAAAACTTTGTAGTTGACAACTTTTTAATTTGAAATCATCTTGTCAAGGAAAACTACGTTTAAATTTCCAAAAAATTGAAATTTGAATTTTTTAAATGACCTCGGATAGACAAACAGTAAAAATAAAAGTTGTAGATCTTGAAAAGTTATGAAACTTTATAGTTGATAACTTTCTTATTTGAAATCATCTTGTCATGGAAAACTACGTTTGAATTTCTTAAATTTGAAATTCAAATTTTATAAGTGACCTCGGATGGAGAAACTATCAAAATGAAAGTTGTAGATCTCAAAAGGTTATAAAACTTTGTAGTTGACAAGTTTTTCATTTGAATTAGTTTAGGGCCTCAAACAATCAATTTATGCTTAGTTTTGTATAATATGTGGGGAACCGAAATCGATTGTAGACACAAGTGAACGTGAGGTGCAGTGGTAGAGGAGTTTGTTTGTGAGGGAGAGGTTGTGGGTTTAAATCCTGCCTGACGCAAAGTGTGCAAAAATCGTGAAAAAATGCTACTCCGATAGAGTGGGTGGTGTGGCTGCCGGTGGGGACCTCATCGGATTAAAAAAAGCTATTTTTTGTCCATTTTTTCGTGATTTCTAGAAATTAATTTGTAGGGCAGCTCAATATCTAGTCACCCCTACAAATCGATTTGTAGATGCGACTATCGATTTGTAGGAGCGGTCTGGAAACCGCTCCTACAAATACAAGATTTATACAGACCCTTGCGTAGAGGCGGTTGGATAAACCGCCCCTACAGAGCCTCTGGAGTCGCCCATACAAATCATATTCTATATAGTAAAAGTCAACCATACACAATGGGTTAATAAATGCTAGACACAGGCGCCACCAATCACATGATGATAGACACACGTGTTCGGCCCTCTCCCAACATGTGCTGGTCATGTGAGTGGTGGCTCCATCACGTGTGGTCCCCGTCCTCGTTGTTATCCCAAGTAGATGAATAGCTTTTCTTCATCCAGGTACCAAACCAGTTTGGCCACTGCCGGAGGTGCGGTGCTCACCGGACGATCGCCTGCACACGCACACCAATGCAAAGAAGGCGAGAGAGTTTTTGGCGCGGCCAACCTAATTCCATGATCCTATCTGTTGCAACATAAATAGGCAAACGGCATGCGGTGGTCAACACGGTCCACGGCGTGCCGCGTGCCATCCCCAATGCAATGCAAGATCCAGAGTCCAGACAATGCGCGGCACCACTCGTTCCTGCGTGAACACACACACATCAAGCGGACACACTCTGATTCTGATCCCGTCCGCAACGACCGAGTCCGAGCTCATGTAAACAAGGAATAGGTACCAAGACAATTTTTTTCTTCTTTTGAAAGATCGAATTTCCATGATAAGAAGTGTGCTATCTTATTATTACACAATCATTTTTCTTCCTCCTTCAAAGCTTGCTGGTTTTGTTGGCCTCGGTTGGCCAGGCAGGGGTCACCACTACCTCCCTACGGCGACCAGCTCGCCGGACTCCTTGTGCACCTCCACCACCGCAGCCGTCAGCTTCCCCTTCTGGCTCAGCACTCGCCCCTCCACCTCCAACTCCGTCTGCAATGAGGCTGGCCGGAGCTAGTAGTGAGTGTTCCAATTCCAGAGTTGTGGGAACACAGACAGGAAATGGAAGGTTAATCTGGGTCGGAGTGGACATAATCGCGATAGGCCGGCGAGAAGTAGGATAAGCTGTAGTGGACGACTGGACAGTGGCCGTGGGCGCGCCCTCCACCGTGTGGACCACCGCCGAGCACACGCAGTCCACCGCAACCGCGATGGCTCCAGCGTGCCACCTCTCCCCTCTGCGTCCTGCACCCACGACAAGCCAGCAGGCTCAGGTGCTCCGGGACAAAGCCAACGGTGCTATAATTGGGGAGTTGGGCCGACGGCCGGCACGCACGGCGACGGGGCGCGCATGCGGAGCGAGCAGACAACGCGGCCAGGCTCGGCGACGAAGACGCGCGCGCCGGCAAGCACCACGCAGCTTATAGCGTCTGGCTGTCGCCGGCCGTGCGGGCGCCAACGTCGCCATCGTACCCCACACGGGTTTCACCAGCCACTTCCTTGCCATGGCCACTACTAACTTCTAACCCTTGCGCAACGACGAAAAAACATTGCAATAGGCCGAATTTGGTTGCAAAAGGTAGATGTTGCAACGAAATAGCATTGGTCGCCAATGGTTGCAAAAACTAACGTTGGAATAATGTATTGCAACTATTGCTAGTTTGGTGTTGCAACTGTTCGGGTTTCTTGCAACAATAGGTATCCGTTGCCAAGCATGGCAATAGGATGTTGTTGCAATGTTCACGATCGTGGCAATATAAGCACTTGCCACGCTGGTCTTCGTAGCTAGAGGTGATACATGAAACGATCGATAGCATAGCAATAGAGACATTTGCCACGAACAACATCGTTGCAATAGTCTGTATTGCCTAAGGTGTTATTGCCACAACCTCCATGCCGTGGCAAGTACACCATTGGCCACGTAATTTTATTTGTTGTAAGTGATCATACATTATTGCCACGGTCATTGTGCCGCGGCAAGAGTACCATTTGCCACCAAAACATATCGCAACATAGACATGCTATTCAAATTTGTATAAGGTTATGTGGCTACTTATAACAAGAATACTACTACGGTGTAGTCGTGAGTTGCTTTCCTCTAGTCTCAAAGGTTATATCTCTCTCTTTTTTTAATTTTTTCCTATAAGCGTAGTTCTCTGAACCTTAGTGATTACAACGATTTTTTTTCGTTGCTATATGTACAACTTTTTTGCAACGCAAGCGACTATTACATACAACGAAACATGTTCGTTGCAATATAGACGGGCTATTGCAACCATCAACTAAAGAGTTGCAATATCATCTTACTTTTCGCAACGCCAATAAAACTACCTGCAACACAAATTAAATTGTGGCAGTAGTTATCACTTATTGCAACCGTTCCACAACTGGTTGCGATAACACTTATTTTTCGCAATGATCTCCTTACTTACGTCCACAAAACAATTTGCGTGGCAAAAATCCCATCCATCGCAACCGAAAGTGCAAATGATTGTAATAACACCCCCTGTTGCAACTAAATCTTGGCATTGTGACAAAAAAGCGTGGCATAAGGATCAGAAGTTAGTAGCGGGCCACCTGCCACAACGCCCACGCTTCGCCGTCACCGGCGTTGCCCATGTCCATACCACGCTTCGGCTTCTGAAGATTAGGTGAAGTTACTTTGGAATGGCCATGGATTTCTCGTTAAAAAAAATTCAAAACAAAACAATGGACGCGTCGTTATGAGTCATCGGATGTATAAAACGCGATGGCATATCGAACAAAGTCCATTAACAAATGGTGCTAGCAATGCAACAGAAAGGCTGAGATTAACTCAGTACAGAGACGAAATTTTTCGTGCTTGCATGCCAACGCATGATTAATTTAGAGGGGACATCAGGAACTGAATTTGTAGACAAATCACAGGCCCTGAAATGGAATTCAGCTCCTGTCACAGAAACCTAAATGTGCTTCAGCCAGTAATTACTGTGCGTTGATCAAGGCGAGATCCTACAGCTAGTTCACTTCACTGGACCAAGTTCCGTGTGTGTATGTGTGTGTAAAGGAGTGTGTCGAGTGGCTACACCACACGTAGCAAACCTCTTGTTTCTTTTCTCACTGACACGAGTGTTATACGACTCATAACGGGACATAGGGAGTACAAACCAATATACCATACTGATTAATTAATGCATGTGAATTCGATAACAAGATTAAAGAAAACATGCAAACATGTTCATAGCTCAGAACGACAGAAATCACAGAACGATAGAAATAAAGCAAATACCCACGGCACGGTCTCCACTGTCCAATGCCAAACCCTGTTTCACTGGGATAATTACGCCTGATATGGTGCGGCCTCGCCTTCATGAGCATCCTGTACTAGACACTATTGGTGTGTTTTGTTTCCTGCTTTAGTTGTAGCCTAGCTAAGCTAAACCTGTTTCCAGCAAGCCAACATGGGGTTTGCTAAACAAGAAATTATCCACGATGCCTAGTTGAAGGTTCCATGAGGCTAAACAAAAAATGGGGTATCAATTAGTACGACATTACAGTAGTATGAGTTAAACCCTAGGCAAATCAAAGGACTAAACCCTAAACCTCAGTGGAAAAATCGATGGATCCGAACCGGAACACACGAGGCTAAACAACAAATGGGGGTGATCACGACATTGCAGCAGTATGAATTAAAACGTAAGCAAATCAAAGGACCGGCTATCACACCAAGTCGTGCGTCACCTAGATCCGCAACAATCATTGACCAAACCCTAAAGCTCAGTGGAAAAATCGATGGATCCGAACAAAAACAGTGTCGAAAAGTGTACAAGAAGAAACAACAAAGAAGAACAGGCGAAGTAGATGGCAATGAGGCCGCATACCAGTGGCCTTCCTAGCATACCAGCAACGCCAATGAAGCTCACCACCACCAGTGGCACACCAAGGAGGACAACGACGGAATGGGGAGAGAACGAGAGAGAGCGGCGCCGTAGAGGGAAGCGAGTGAACAGTAGCAAGGGAAACCCTAGCTGACGGTGACACTGCACTTTTGGTGGCCAGCCCAAGGCACCTGGGCCCACCAGACGCTGCGTAAGCGGGGCTGGGCCAAGCTAGGCTCTAGAAAAACGGCTGCCGCTAGTGTTTTTTCGTGCCAGGGGCATACAAGTGGCCTCTCGAAGCCAGGACCCAGCCCACTTATAGCCAACCAAACATGCCCAACTTGGCTCCACGGAACCAAGCCAAGGGTTTGGCACCAAACCAAACACACCCCATACTCATGTGGTGGGGAAGGGAAAAGAATCGAGATGATTATTTCTTTTGGCGTCCCGAGGAGGAGGGAATGAAAGCGAAACTAAAAGAAACTTGGGAGAAGACAGTAGTAGGTAAGGAGGTAGTGGTGTGGTGTGTACACACATGGAGCTTGGCCGGTGTGAAGTAGGAGATGTGGTAGTGGATGGAGACCTTGATGATGCCCACGACGGACATGATGGCCACGGCGCACACGTCGTCCGCTGCTGCCGTGAGGGTGCCCGTGTGCCAGTTCCCCTCCACGTCCTGAACAGATATCAGAGCCAAGCCAAGCCAAGAACTTGTCACGCGAGAGCTGGGCTGGGCCTGAGCTACAAGGAAGGAACGCGGAGCGAGTAGAGCGTGTGGTCGCGCTCGGCGAGGGACACGCGTACACCGACGAAGAGCAGTAGCGCGTTGAAGGCCCGGTCTGGGGCGTCCTCCGCCGTGGTGCCGGCATTCTCCAGCCACCTGCGCACATGCCCATCCACGCAGGGGGCTCTGCCGCCGGGCTCCGCCCATGCCGTGTCGCAGTGTTGCGTCAATCGCGGTGGGCATGAGCTCCGAAGGGACGACAACAGTGCTACCGGACTTGTTTGACCGAGCTGAGCGGACGGGGAGGTTTGCAGAGAGCAGAGTGCGTAGGGCGGTCTGCCTCGCCCGTCGCCACACGCTCCCTTCCTTCCTTTTAAAGGCATCCGCCATCGACCACTCGACTTGCCATCGCATGGGCGGCTAGGCTTCTCACAATTCACTCTGAAATGACTTTCTGAATTCCTGCCTGCTGCGTTTTCTTTCTACTAGTAATTCAGATGCACACATCTTCAGAACCAGAGGAACTAAATGTAAGCAGGAGTCGCGACTCTGCTTTGCCAGCAACTGCAGCCTGCAGGGACACCAGCAACACCTCTCCCACTGGGTTCCCTTCCCATTGCTAGCACGGATCTTCTCTCTGTCACTCACCAGCCATGCGTCACAAGCTACTGCTCCAGTCAACCATTCGGTCAGATTTGTGTACTCAACAATGGCACAGCTGCAGGCCCCACTGTCCGAGAATAGCTTACTGTCACAATGTGCCTCTTCGGAGAACCAGAACTCATCTACTAATATTCAGCCATTCTTTCAAGGTTTCGTCAGGGCAGCCTGAAGATTTACAGCACTCAGAGACAAAACCAGTTGACCTATACGGTTATTACCTTAAACATAGCACAACCACACAGCCCCCCTTTGGCACTTACACATTTCTATTCTATGGCCACAGTACAGCCTCACATGTCCCTCTTTTGTGCTTGTACGGAACAAATAAACTTTACTAGGGTTTTCCACGACCACCATGCATCAGTTCTTCGCCTATATACATTTGCAGACAATATACTAGAGGCTGCGCCTGAGTATGGTAAATGTTCCTCCTCCATCCAGGAAACAGCCCGTCCATCAGTGTCTGACACACATTCTGCATACACCATCCAACTAAAGTAAGAAAACCTTTATGTTTCATCGAAGTGGTTGAGTAAAACGGGGAAAAAAGAGAAAAATGATATTTTACCTCGCACAAGATTCAGCGAAGCCCTTCCTCTATCCACTACAAATGATAATCGCTTGATCAAGTGAAATGTATCAATCTAACTGTTTTCCAACTATAACACTCCTCTCTACCTCAAAGTTTTCTCATATACTTGTTCTTGTCACTAATTACAGTAAAATCATCTGGGTTTCTATTAGTAACGCAGACATCCTTTCTCACAAGCTTATCCAAAGGATGCACCATTTTCCCTTTGCCACTGGTCCACAGTTGACTAGTACCATGCCTTAGCAATCGATGTTTTGGGTGGGAATAGAGCTAACAGAACCCACCTGTAGCGCATTCCATCCTACTGAGAAAATTCCTGAGTTAAGGATCTCATAGTTTCCTATTCTGTCCATATCAACAAGCGATGTTGTCCCTTTAGACACACCAAGGCTATATCTAGACAGTGTCCCAAAGTTCTCAGACCAATTTGCAATGTCCTGCTACAACAACGAACCGAGCACAGCTACTCGAGGATGACAGCGCAAAGGTCTATACAAGTTTTGCTAGACCTGACGCCGAGACAAGTCTTGCAGTGTTAATGGAACCTTTTCAATTTGGTGGCATCCATATGATGTGTTGGGTGATACATTGTACTGTTCATGCTACGCATACTGTGAACCGAGAGTTTGTGTTTGAAGTTCCATCTGGCACATGTTAGCTCTTTGAGTTTGTGAAGCCTTGCGCTGTTGATGGATCCACCATGGCCACCAGTCCCAAAAGATGTGTTGCAGCCGTAGGTTTGTTTGGATAAAGGCCAGACTATCCAACGAAGCTCCGATCATATAGCCTACCAGTACCAGCCTCCATAGTTAATGATGTGTTTGCAACACTTCTACCAGCCTCCATAGTTAATGGTGTGTTTGCAACACTTCTACGAGCCTCCATAGTTAATGATGTTCTTACAACATTTCTAGCAGCCTCCATAGCTAATGCTATGCTTGGAACACTTTTCAGCTGAACCTGGCTAACTGCTTTCTTCGTGCAGTGGTCTAAGACAACCGCAATGACTAGAGGGTGAGCGGCATAGCTACTAGATGCTTCATACACATGAATGGAAGCTGGATCAACTTCTTGAAGTCAGTTTCTAGAATTGAAAACCATATGTTGATGCTGGTGAATTCCTTGAAGTTGACTTGAAAGAATCCCACATTACCTTCCTTCCCCTTATTGCTCCAGCTTTGATCGGACACTCAGCAATATGTTGATGATGTGCAAATATTGGTGAGGTACATGCAATGGTTACTTCTTCCCTTCAAAAATATTGTTGTTCCTAGACACGATCTAAAATGTCAAGGACACATAGCTTTGGAGGGTACAAAATGGAAGACCTGGTGATGGGTAATACATGTACCTGAAATGAATTCTGCATTTGTGATTTTGGAAGGTGACCATTGAGAACCTTGGTGCTAGATGTTGCGTGACACTGTGATCACTTCTATGTATGTAAATTCTATGGGTTCACACTTGGCGCATCTGAGCTAGATGATGCATGACCCTGTAAGAACTACTTACTTTCTGATGCCAAAGATTTTTGGAAATTAGTGTCAAGCTCTGTTGATGTATCCATTGGATTGTCCTTGGCAGCAATCTCCACACAATCAATTGCAGCTATCTTGGGTCAAGTATGACTGTTTTCCAAAAAATTGGTGTCAGTTATCAACCGTCTCATGATGATTTCTGGCAAGAAGTTTAACAATGTCCATGGGGATGCATCTATCACATTATGTTTCTCATGCATCTTTGGCTTTCCTTGCTTCTTATTCTTAGGTTTATTCTGCTTACAGAGTCTAGACCCATTCGAGATCTTATGTTTACCAAGAGAAACCTGTGATGATGAATAAAAGTGAATATTTCATAATATCCAGTTATCCAGAGAAACAAGAAAAAATTCAATGTGTTTTTCCATTGCTTGAATGTAAAATAATACATCATACTAGATTATAAAGAAAGTGTATGTCATTTAGGATTCGCTGATTTGCTCACTCGCTATCCCAAACTAGCTATTTGTGTGTATGACACTGGAATTTCTTTGCCAAGCTACCTACAACCCTACACACAATTTCCAGTGGTATAAACACAAATAACTACTAGAACTTGTGTCCTGGGTCCTTTTTTGCGCTTTGATTTTCTCATTATGAATGTTTTCATCCAGTTCATTAGAGAAGATCCACCATCAACCTTGTCTTCTCCTGTGTGATTCACAATGTTCTTGACAGCTCTTGATTGTGTTTCACCTACTTTCTGAGTGCTAACAGGAGTGTCATTATTATTTCCTGCCTCAAATGGCATTTTGCTTTTATCGTCCTTGCAGAGATCAATAGTGTTTGCATGGTCAACTCCAACAGCATCCGCAGAACCACCTACCTGGTGAGAGCCTGTGAGTTCTGATAACCGCCTCATCTTTTTTGGCTTTCTCGGACAAAATTTGAGATCTGAAATATCAGCCAAGTCAGTGGATTTATTCGTTTTCTTCTTACCAACAGATCCAACATTTCTTTTCAAAGATGCTCAGCGTGGAACCTGGTTGCGGACTTGGTTGCTTTTCTACGCAGATATTTGTTTAAATCCTTTGTGCCCAGATGTCGGTTTACAAACATTAGGCTCATTGCAGTCATCATTAGGAACATCTTGAGCTGTTCTATTATCATCTTCATTTGGCACCACACAAGGTTTTGGACTGTGTGGATTCTGTGTGCCATTTTCTTCTATGCTTGTAAATCACTGACATCCATGGGGACATCATTCAGGATATTTGCCGATACATCAAAATTATTGGGAGAGCTCCGCAAATATGAGGTTATACTGTCATATTAACTTACTGTATACAAAGAACAATACTAATTATGAATTCACCATGCTCAACCATACCTTCTGTCGCTGGAACACTTCTTTCAATGAATGTGTCTAGAACATTTTCTTCAACTAATGTGGCTGGAACATTCACTGCAGTAACTGCTCTATTGCGAAAACGAGAACTGCATTTTGAATTGCATTTTGAACTGCACTATTTGAAAGGGTTGATTTATCATTCCCTTGAGATGATTGTCATGACCAAGAAAACAGTCTTCTGGAATCTGAAAGCACTTAATTAGAAGTTGTGGATAGGCAGTCTCGCTCACGGATCTCATTTTGTTTAAGTATGTAATACATAAAGAAAGAAACATTTACATCATTGTCCATTTCAACTTGTGATGGGTTTGGGGAGCAATTACTAATGCTGGCGAAGGAAGTACTGCTTGTGATGGGTTTGAGATTTTGCTGCCGGTGGTGAGAGTGGAGAGAGTTGTGAGATTGGAGAGAGTGATGAGGATGTGCAGAGTAGGAGGGATGAACATGCCCACAAGAACACAAAGTTCAGGCTAACAAAGGTCAAACACGAGTTTGGGCATAGGCATTTTCACTCATGGATCTCATTTTGTAAATGTGTAATACATAAAGAAAGAAACATTTGCATCACATGTTCATTTCGACTTGTGATGGGTTTATGGACCAATTGCTAATGCCAATGGAGGAAGTACTGCTTGTGATGGGTTTGAGATTGCTATCAGTGGTGACAACAGAGAGGAGTGTGTGAGATTGGCGACAGTGATGAGGATGTTGAGAGTGGGAGGGACGAACATGCCCCCAAGATCAATAAGTTCAGGCTGACGGAGATCAAACATGAGTTGCCCCGGATGGAACTAATCAAGGAGACAGTGAAGATGCGCTGGAGGGTTGATTGAGGACCTCGTCTGCATCGTCCCCATGGAGCTCCAAGATGACCTTGCAGCTACGGTGCTGGAGCCAGCCATGCCCTCCCCGATAAGCTCCTAGCCACACCGCGATGTGGTCAATCGGCGGCGTCGGAGCCAATAGCGCCTGTGCCCAATGGCTTCCGCCCCGCTTGGCTCACCGGCTGCCGCTGGCGTCGCGCCGCCGAGTGCTTCCTGTCCCTGCCGGTGGGAACTCACCGATGCATCGGTAGAGGAGCGCCTTCCGTCCCCAAGGCAGGCCGGGCTACCAAATCCGATCCGTACCCAGAACACTCTGCCCGTGCACGGATCCTTCGCCGGCTGGCCTGATCTGTGCCTCGCCTCGCTCGATCTATGGATCCGCGGTGGGATTAATTGTTCTGGAGAGGATGTGGGTGAGGGTGAGGGTGAGGGTGAGGGAGAGGAGGACTTGGGGAGATGGTTCTATCAGGTCATGCGGGGATGAGGACGGACGGAGGAAGCGAGAGAAAGGAGACATCGTGAGCAAAAAAATAATTTTTTTTGTATATCGTGCATGGCGCCCATGAGCCACTACATGCACACACTAGGGCTATGGAATGCTCTACTACCTCACGCCTCCATTGGTGTGAGCTGGACCTCACAGTCTAGACTGATTCTGCTGCAGTACACTAGAGTGGATCGGACCTGCCCATGACCTAAGGCATGGCTTGGGTCCCGAAGGGGGACCACATGTAGGTATGGCTCATGTACCGAAGGGGCCCACATGCAGGCACATATGGTAGAGGACGAGAGCTAGCTCCTACCAAACCTCAAGGAAGGGAAGTCACAAATTTTCCTTTCTTTGTCGCCTTCGGACGCAACGGATCGTCAGATTACGCGAGGAAACTGCAGATCTCCAGCAGTCAAACTTCTGATAATTTTTATCAAACCATGCTTGGAGTCAAATCTGGCTTTCTACCATGGCTAGCTTTGATTAGAAGCAAAGTATGTAAAAATATGGCATTTGGGAGTGTACTTACAGGAGAAGCACTGCACCCGCAGGTCTTCTTCGGAGAGACTCCTAGGTCCGCCGCCACCACCATGTCCTCATGTAGTGACCTAGTCGCAAGGAGGAGCGCTAGATCAATGGATCCAGTGCCTTATCCACTCCTAGAGAAGGTCCTAGGGTGCTGCCGCCACGCTGGATCGAGAGGGGCATAGGGGCAATGCGTCGTGGCGAGGGAGACCGACGGGCGGTGTGCTGCCGTTAAAGAGGAGGAAGAAGTGATGTAGGCACCGACGAGGAGGAAGAGGCCACGTGGGTGCCGGTGAGAAAGAAGAGGTGGCACCGGCACCGGTGAGCACGAGGAAGAGGTCGTGCGTCCGCCAAGACGAGGAGGGGTGTGGCGGATGGGAATAGTGGGGAAAGAGGGAGGCACAGTGTGACAGGGGCACAAGGGGCCACGATTAAGATGGCCATGCATTCTGTGGGCCCGTAGCACTACATGAAGCCTGATTTTTTGGCCCGGCCCGAGCATGGCACGACATGGCCTTGTGGTGACCATGCCAGACCAAATGGTGCGCTTGAGAAATCAGTGTGATTTCTCCCACTCAAGTCTGAGAACTACTTCTGCTTCTATGTTGAAATAGCGTCGGGAGGAGAATCTTGGGGAAGATAAGTTGCTCGAGAATCAGTAGGTTTGAGGCGGTTGGACAGCTTCTTTTCGGCACAAGGGATCTAAAAGTGGACCCAAAGCTCTGAGCACAATGAAGAAGCTAGAAAAGGTAATCCATGGGGGGAACGGGAGGAGATGGATCAAATCAGATGACAAAAATAGTAAGGGGGAGGGGGAAGGAAAGCAAGAGAAGAAAAAGGACAACAATCATGACACGACTGTACCTGATGTTCCACAGCAAGAGGTGTCGTGACTAGCGAGTCCCTGATTGTGGTGAGGCGGCAGGGGTTGGCGATGCGGTGGCAGCTGTGATTAGAATTTGGGGGTGGGTGAGGGGAAGACGTGGTTTTTAGGGTTTCTAGGTGGCGGCGGCTATGACCAATCGAATTTTAGGGATGGGGTAGAGGAAGATTGTGAGCTTTAGGGTTTTCGTGCTATGGGGGATTTGTCTCAAATCAAGATGAGGCTGGGACAGCGATGGCAGCTTTTGGGGATGCGCTTAGTGGTGACTAGGATAGAATTTGGGGCGAGGGAGGGGAAAGGCACGCGGGGGATGGGGGTGTAAGTCCTAGATTGTGGCAAGGTGAGGACGGGGGAGTTGGCTTGTGGATGGCATGGTGGCGGCTATGATTGGATTTTTTGCGGTGATGAGTGGAAGGCGTGACATTTAGGGTTTCTTTGGAGATGGAGAGTGGGACAGGAGGGACAAAAAAGAAATGAGGAAGATGGGAAGGTCATCAAGTCCGGGGGGGTGTTGTGTGGACTTAAATGTTTCTGCTGTCTAGAGATGTGAGGCCACCCCCACACCCACCACCACCATGCCACGTCGTCGCTTTCCCGTGCTGCGAAGGTTTATCATTTATTTTTGACCAACCGCACTTGTTGCTGCATTAATTTGTTATTACTCCTAGCTAAGATAGTGCCTATAAGATAGTTGCCTAAGATAGTTGCCTAGAGCGCTGTTTTAGGGCAGAAAACAGGGGGAGCCAGCATAGCCAACTAGGGAGTCGGCTAAGCCGACTTGGCAGTGGAAATTCTAGGAAAAAAGCTTTTGAAATTCATAGTTAATTCATCCGGACTCCAAATGACGTGATTTATATATGTTTTTTGCTCAGCTCGAGGAACACAATTGTGAAGTCCATTCTTAGATTTGAGGATGTTGGGAAGACGGCTTAGCCGACTTGGGGAGTCGGCTAAGCCGACTTTTGTCAGGCTCGCGTGGCTCGTCTTCTTCTTCGCGTGTTTCTTTCGCTATTTGTCGCGCTAATCTACTTCCAACATGTCCATGATGATTAGAACTTATTGGAGATGCCCATAATCCATGTTGGGACATTTTTGAATGTCAACACGAGGCTTTCGTGGGATTGGACATTGAAGCTCCTACTCAAATTAATTCTGCATTGCTCTTCTGCCTCTTCTGCCTCGATACTCTCCTTAGAAGCAGTTAAGGATTTTTATACTATTGTGAGGTCTCTGTTTTCATGTAATTGAGGATTTGTATCCCTAATCTTTATATTCTGGGTTTGATGGTTTAATATATATGTCCTTTTCAAAAAAAAAAATTTGCCAAAGATTTTTTCATGTTCAGTGGCTGAAATCAAACTTGAGTGATAGTTGCATGGCTAAAAATGGACTTCTCCCTAGTTTGGATGTTTCCTTATTTTCTATTGTTAAAAAATTCATTCTTGTATGCAGCAAAAAGCATTTTGTAAGTTTCCTGGCAAGAAATGCCCTAACTCGATCCTTTTTTCTCGTGGCTTGATGCGGGGTTGGATGGCCGTTCACTGGTCAAAACAGAGGACCTCGGTCAATCATATCGGGATTACGTGACAGGGAACGAGGGGAAATAGCCGGCTGATGTCATGCGGGCAGTGAGCTGTGCTAACCGTCTATATATACTCCCTCAATATTGAAAAATAAAGTCGTTTTGGACAGCGATACGGTCTCCAAAGTATAACTTTGACTTCTTATTTTTATAAAAAATATTTATCGAAAAGTGATATATGTATATTTTTATGAAAGTATTTTTTTAAGACAAATCTATTCATATGGTTTTCATATTTTTAAACTCAACAACTTAAAAGTTATTTATGATTTATATTCTCAATGTTTGACCTAAACCTTGTTCAAAATGACTTTATTTTTTAATACGGAGGGAGTATAATATAATGCATGAGACCTCCTGCGTTTCTGGCTGTGCTGGCCATCTATAATGAAGCCCGGGAGAGCTGGGGAGATGGAGAGGCGATGGCTGAAGAGTCAGCACTCAGCAGCAATAGAGCTGCAGCGGACCTGCTGTGGTAGGCGTGATGAGGCTGAGAGTAGCTAACAGGTGATGATAGAGGAGGAGAGATTGTGGATACATATTACATATATGAACGGAATATTGGTCACGAGATCTCTCGCATTGGTGAGCCGACTGCTTACCGTCGTTGTCGACCACACACTATGGCTGGAGGTAGAAGAGAGAGGGAGAATAGAGCGCACGCATACAATACAAGCACCAGCGTTGGCCGGAGCTATGCATGAGGAGATGGCAAAACTGAACTCGCTCACTTTACTGAGTTGCAGTGGGAAGCTATATATACAACTCTACCCATCTAATCCTAATATACAGATATGTCAGGCTGCCATGCTGCTACAATGCTAGATGTGACAGTAGGGCTGACTTTGACGCCTGCCCTTACTGTGGCTACAGTGCGGTAGGGGAGCCTTTCGGCGCCTGCCCCTGCCCGCGGCTACGGTGCAGCAGCAGAGGAGCCCTTTCGGCGCCTGATGCTGCCGCGCGTACAGAGGGAGTGCAGCAGATTACTTTATAATTCTTCCCCTAATCCTGCTGCTAACCCTAGAACCTCCATCATGCTGATCTTCTTCAGCTCTGTGAACCAAAGACGTCCGAGCGGCTTGGTGAGGACGTCCGCGAGGTGCCGACTAGTTTCGACGAACTCGATGACGATCTGCCCTCCATCGACACAGTCCCTGAGGAAGTGGAACTTGACGTTGATGTGCTTGCTCCGGTCGTGGAGAACCGGGTTCTTCACGAGGGCGAGGGCGGGCTGGTTGTTCACCATCAGTGCTGGTGGATGAGCTTCCACACCGGTCATCTCGCCCAGCAGCCGACACAGCCATACAGCTTGGCACGCCATTGTGGCCGCCGCCACGTACTCTGCCTCGCACGTGGACAGTGCCACCACCCTCTGTTTTAGCGACAGCCATGAGATTGGAGCCGATCCGAGGAAGACGAGCATGCCAAAGGTACTCCACCATCCATCGATGTCCCCAGCCATGTCTGCATCGCTGAACACAGTGAGCTGCACCTCTGTTATTCTATGTTGCAACGTGTGTATGCTTTATGGTCATGCTTGTCAAGGTAAGTGGTTGATGTTGATCACTAAAACACCTTAGACACACTTAGGATGGTACATGGAACAAGTTTGGTATTCATGACATGGACCAAAACAGCCCCCAAGTCATAGTTATTCTAGAAACTCCAATTTTGATGATCCTACTTTGACCAAAGTTGAACTATAGCATAGAGTGTTTGCATGGTAGTGCACCCTTAATAAGAGTTGTAGCTTATCTTATGTGAAACAAACTTTATTTAAGGATCATGAGCTAATTCAGTGCCTAACATCATTAAATACAACTCACAAGAATCAACAAAATGCTATTTCTAGACTTAGAAATTTTGCTGTCCAAAATGCTGATTTTAGTTTCAAGTGCAATACTTTGGAGCTTTATAACTTGCTAACCAATTAGATGATGGTTCCTAAATCAATGTTGGAGATCTCACATAGCTCTATAAATTTCACTAATACCATTTTTTCTAACTCGAACTGGATTTGGAGATGTAGAGTCACGAAGTAGCACTGTTAGTCGTCTAAATCGGACTTAGACGATTTCGACGCCAGCCATCGTGGCCCACTGGTCAGGCCAAAGGGGAGTGAAGAGGGTGGCGACGTCGCTGCTCCCTCCATTTCTCACTCTATAGCCCTCGCTTTGTCTCTCTCTCGCCCGCCAAGAGAAGCCGAACGTAGCGCCATCGTCATCGTGCCTTCGTCGAGCTCGCGCGCTACTGCCGCCGCGCCATTGCTCATAGCTCGCGCACACTACGTCGCCGCGATCCACTCTACATCCTCATCCATTAGCGCCTTAGTTCGAGCCCAAGGTAAAGGCCTACGGCCATTTCCACCACTACGACATCACCGGAGCGCCACCGCGCTCTCGGCTTGCCGTGGCCAGGCCGCTCCATTACATATCCCTCCTTCCTATCGTCTAGTCCGTAGTTGCCTTAGGTCACTGCAGCTCAGGCCAGAGCTAGTATAGATGCTATTGTACCATCATGCGGGAACGCACCGCCGCTCCCACCATGCCTGCCATGGCCGTGAGCTTGAGCTCACCGCGGCCAGTAGCCCCTAGGTCTCGTCATCCCCCACTCGAAGATGTTTATGCATAGCCACGAACGCTAGCTCCTATCGCGAAGATGGAGACCCACCTCTCACCACCGGTTAACTAGAATAGAGAGCCCCACCATGTTTGCTAGGTGCCACTGTGCTGCCATGCACACGGTTAGGCTCCCTCACTGCTCCAATGTGGCCAGATCTTGCTCTAGAGCTGTGCTAGCTCACCGTAGAGGTAGGACCGTCCTTGCTGGAGCCTGCCGTTGCCGGAGACGGCCGTCGCGCTACCGCGCGACCACCGCTGTCTGCCATGCTCACCGGTGAGCTTGCTCCAGTGAGCCGCCGACCCAACCTGTGGTACCCCTGGGTGCGGTTGACGAAAGGAACACGATGGCGCCGGGGTTTCATCGGAGACCTCGCCGTTGACGAGCTTTTCGCTGGTCAGCGTCATCCTCTGCCCCTGTGTCGCTGACGGATGGGACCATTGACCTGCGGCTCCCCGCTGTCAGTCGTAGTGGGTGCACTGGACCGGGTGCACCTAGCAGCTGAGCTCGATTTGAAATTTGATTTCCTTTATTTATTATTCTAGATTTTGTAGCAAACTTCAAAAATTCATATCTATAGCTAGGAGTGTCCAAATTGAGTGAACCAAATTGTGTTGGATTCATCATGAAGTGTGCTATTTGATAAAAATATGAAACCTATTGTTTAGGAAATTTTTCTAGGAGAATTAAATTGAGCTAGATAAGTGCTTTTAAAGTAGTTTATATCATGTAAAATGCATAACTTGAGCTAGGAAAGTGATAAAATTATGATTCAAATTTTGCTGATCTTGTGTTGACATTCTATAGCTAAGAAAAATAATAAACCAATAGTAAGCATAATTGAAATATGGTTGTCCTATTTAATCTTAATTAATTGCTAATTTCTGGTGAAATTAAATGGGGTAAAAAACCAAACTTATGATCATGCAAATTTTTATACATTGTTATTGTGCTACGATGAAAGTAAAAAAAATATGAAATCTATTGTTTGACACTTTTCACTAGGCTAAACTATTTTTGCTAAAAGAAGCCTATGCAACTTTTCATTTTTGTAGAGATGGCTATACTTGACCAAATGGCATGAAATTTGTACAGTAGACTTTTGGGGTCGTATGTAGGCTACTATAATTTTATCAAAATTTACTGTGAAATTTTTATATATGTTCCTTATTTCATCTTAGTGTCCAAATGAATTAATAAAGGCATTTAAATAATTTATTTGGGCTTGACCATTATATTTTCTAAAGTGTATATGATGTCTATGAACTATTGGTACCATTGGTTGTGCCTAAATTTGATTGCTTGTATGCAGTGAAATATTAATTGCTCTATTATTCAAGTTTAGTGACTATGTTAGACAATTTCTGTTGTTAAGTAAATTGCATGGGTAAAATGATGTTTGATGTGAATCTTGTCAATAACAAAGTTATTGATAACTTACTTATCTTGCCTGTGTCAAATTTTCTTGGCAATAGGTTAAATAGTTTGAGAGTTATAGCTGTTGGAAGTTGGTCTCCAGAAGTGCTTATTCTCTGGAATTTCTGTATAGATCTAGGAAATTGCTTTGTTTGACCTTGATAGCCATTGAATGATCTTGAGATGACTATAAGAAAGTTGTAGATAGTTTGATAAGCTTTCCAGAAAGTCCAAGATTATAGTATTTTGTTGAGTAGAACTCTAGATATGGCCAATATAATTAGCTAATGTTTACAGTCCAGGAAATAACTAAGTCAAATTATAATTGTTTGTCTTATGTGATGCTTGTGTAGATGCTTAGGCTAATTGAGATTAGTTGTTAGCTGTAGTTTCTAAGCCTCTTACTGATGATGAATAACATTACCTTAGGTTACTAGATCTTGGTGAGTGTATATTTCTTATACTATTGAAGAGATATGCACCTACTCAGTAAAGATCAACTAGAAGAAAGTTATACATCTACTTGGTCAACGAATGTTAAACTTATCATACATCTTGTGGATAACCATGCTCATGCGTATAAAATTTATCATGTCATCTCATCTCTTATGCATTCATGATTGTCATTTGTGCATATGCATGCAACAGGTTTCCCGGAAGGAGTGACGCTACTCGAGTTCGAACCCGAGCATCGAGAGGAGCAGCAGGCAGCCCAGGAGCAGGAGGTTCAGGCGGAAGGAGTCAATGTGGAAGATCTTCCTGAGTGTTCTGACCATCAACCTTCCTCATTTCTGAAAGGCAAGCACCGAAGCATTCTAAGCCTCCTATGTTTTCTAAATATCAACTTGAGTCCTTTTATATTGATGCATTAAGTACTAAGGGTTGATTGGAACCACTTGCTGTATATACTTTCCTTATCCAAACAAATATATCTTGAATCCTATGTAGGTACAGGCTCGAATATATGCTTAGCCATGCTTAGTCCGGTAGAAGTCAGGTGATTTCCTATCACCTACGAGATATAGGTAGATATCTGATCATGGTTGGCTATAATTGCTATCGTAGAAATAACCATGTGTTGATGAATAAAAAGGAGACCGTGTGGGATTGTGATAGAGAAGCAACAAGGTATGGAGGTCTTGGTGCCTATTTATCCTCGCCTGTGTTGGTTAATGACTGATTCGCTGTACGTCCTCATGTCATGTTGAACACATGCCTAGCACTTAGTTGGTCGGATAAGTTATTTCGACCGTGAAGCCAAGTAGATCAACTCAGACCGGGACCTGATAAGTGAAAGTGCGCACAGTGGAAGAAGTAAGGATATGTGGGGAGCCAGTAGCGTAAGTCCAAGGGTCGGCTGGGCCTAAACTTCCTGGTAGACTGGTAGTATCCCTGAGGGTGCGGCGATGCTCGGACCCACAACTATACCTGAATTGTACCAAAGGTGACCCGACGCGACCCCAACGGGGGAAGTATGGGTTTGTGTTAGGAATAACTCCCTAGCTAGTTGGAATAGATTCGAGTCGCCGTGTCTCCCGGATAGTGAGAACTTGACTGAGCAGCGGCAACGTAGCATTAATTGATGGAACTTGATGGTTATGATGATGCTCAAATTAATACACCGGATATGGTTACTAATGTTTGTTAGCTTAATCAAGTGATTGCTCTAGTACAGGTGCTAATCTAGAGATGCTTAATTAAATAGGTATTCAATTTGATGTTAAAAGATATTAAATCTCCAAGTTATGTTACTTAAGCTTTTATGCAAAATATTGTCAAGCTAACTCCACCGATAAAGCCTTGCATACTCCTTGGTGTCATATTTATTTCTGGTTTACGATGGGTAAGTCTAACTGAGTATATTCTCGTAATCAGGGTTTATTCCCTCTTGTTACAGATGATATGATGTATCATGGGTACAGTAAGAACTGCCTTTAGGCTGTCGTGGATGAGGACTAAACCATGGAGCATGGTACTCCTAAGATATCCTCTTTGTTCTGCTTTTGCTGAAAATGACCGTGGTACTAGCATGTATTTGAACTAAGTGTGATGTTGATGTCAAACTACTTTGCTTCCGCTATTTGAACTTGGTTTGTAATAACTATGTGAACTCCGATGTATGTGAGATACTTGTGAACTAATTGTGAACTGTGATATAATATATGACTTGTTATGTTGAATCATGTACGATCTTGGTTTGTATGTTGGTTGGTTTGAGATCCTTCATGATTTCATCAGACTACCGAGTTTATATGGGCTCAAGTATGATAGTTTGATCACTTCGTTGATTGCTATTATACTTATGCTCTTATAATTAGACGGTTCTATTACAGCTGGTATCAGAGCAAGGTTCAACACTAAACTTGTCATATGGGTATTTAAAACAAAGGTTTTGTTTTAGAAAATCAGTTTTATAACTTATAGCTATATATATAGGTGTGTTAAAATCTGAATTTTAATTTTAGAGTGTGCTAGTGGTCATATCCTTTATGCCTAGTTAAGGACTATCAGGTGGCTAAATAAGTACTAACATGGGGGTTTTACTTTTATCGTCCATACAGCGTGCTATTTTATGGATGCCATTCACTTGAGTGGTAATATATGGGTCAATTGCTTCTACGCCCAAGGTAAGAATGGCAAGACCGCAAGGGTGAGCATGCGGTCTAAGGGGAGAGGTAGCTTTGGTACTACGGTATATATATATATGTGCCATATATATATATACTAAGGTATTTAATTGTGGGTTAGCTTTGATACGGCTGTAGATGCATATTTATATGTATGTATGGAACGTATTTACTTTTGGGTAGCTTTGATATGAAAATATAAGTATGGGTATATATATGGAAGTATTTAGTTGCAACCTAGAGGCCAGATTTATATTTTGGCATATATAATTGTTGGGTTGGGCTACAATGAAATTCTTGTGCAGGTACATTAACAGCGAAACACGTAGCCCAATTAGTTACGTATATTGAGAGAACATGTCGGTACAGAAAGTGACCAACTAGTGAATATTTATAGTTTTGATGTACGTTGTGATCAGAGGTGGCCTAGCACTCAATGACATAGGATTTATACTAGTTCAGACAACGTGCCTTACGTCTAGTCGGTGACTTTATTCTTGAGCCCAGGTGCTCAAAGTTTGCTGTGGGGTTACAAACAAGAAGGAGAAAGATGGGGTGTACAAGAGGCCCGGTTCCGGGCCTCTTGTACACGGCCTCTTGTACACCCCATCTTTCTCCTTCTTGTTTGTAACCCCACAGCAAACTTTGAGCACCTGGGCTCAAGAATAAAGTCACTGACTGACCCCGATAGGACGTAGGGCACATTGCCTAAACCAGTATAAATCCTGTGTCATTGAGTGCTAGGCCATCTCCGATCACAACGTACAACAAAACTACAAATATTCCTCAATGTGTTGATTGCTGAGAACGATGTCATGGAGGTGGACGCCAAGGCTGAGCCTGAGGAGGAGGTCGAGCCTTTTGAGGATGACCACGGTGATGATGTGTTCGACATCGACAGCGACCACTCTAAGTAGTAGCTTAGCTATTGTTCGTAGCTAGATGCGCTAGCTCTCTATCTTTGATCCTTTATGTAATGAACTCATAATTTAGGTTTCGATCTCATGATGTACTCCTTTGATGTAATCTCGGAACCTTGCATGTTTAATCTATGTCGTTGTTGAACCTTAATAAATGTCCAGTTTGTGTGCTGGCAAGTAATTGGCATGTACGGGAATGCATTGCGTGATTGCTAAGTAATATAATTGGTGATGTTGTATTATGGAAATGAATTATTATGCCTCTTTCTTATTGTATGAATGTAAATTCTCTCCAGTAAATTTAGTTTGGCATAATTATATAATTCCTCTACAATTTTTCTAACATCATCAATAATTACTTGTGGTTGAAATTCAGTAGATGACGCGCACCCATAGGGGAGCTGGTGGAGATGATGCGGGTGGTAGTGGTTCGCGTGGCAATGATAATGAGGACCTCCCACCACCACCGCATCCCATGCGAGCAGAGATGATGGCCTAGCGCATGGAAACCCAACGTTCCATGGGAGAAGTGCTGCGTGGTCTTGCACAGAATGCTTGCCATGGACGGGGAATGGACCAACGCAAAGGGCCTGAACCTAACCAGTTCAGCGATTTTAAGGACTTTCTTGACACCAAACCTCCTATCTTTCAAGAAGTAGAGGAGCCATTATAGTTCCGTCTCTTAAGAGTCACAGAGCACATGAAAGCAGAATGCGCATCACATCAGCTGTAGTGGCCTGCAGGCATTTGGTGGAGCCATCATCGATCCACTTTGCCTGAGAATGCTCAAATTACCTGAAACCAGTTTAAGGCTGCATTTAGGGGACATTATATTCCCCTGGGTCTTATGAGCATGAAGCATACAGAATTCATGAAGCTAACATAGGGTACCAAGAGCCTAACTAAGTGTCTGCATGCCTTTAACAATCTATCAAGGTATGCCACAGAGTTTGTTGACATGATGCAAAGAAGATTGCTAGTTTTAAGAGGGGGCTTAGTACGAAGCTGATGAAGACTCTAGCTAACAGCAAGTGTGCCAGTTTCAATGAGTTTGTTGGTGATGCTTTAACTCAAGAGAATCAAAACAACATCTATTTAGCATCTAAGAGTCTTAAGAGAGCATATGAAGCAGGTGCATCTTAGTCAAAAGCTCCTATTGCTGTGAGACCTCAGGTCCACCCACCAGCTCTAAAGTATAGACCATCTTAGAAGAAGGTACATACCAATCAGACCTAGAAAGTGTATCGCAAGGCCTTTTCAGTTGCTCTACCAAAGGGCAGCATAGGACAAGGAAGCTCCAGCGTTCCACCTAGCAACATGCCATGCTGAAACTACAACAAGCCTAGGCCATTGGGCAAGAAATTGCCCCTATCCCAAGAAGAACAACAACCAGAAGCAGGGTAATCCAAATGCACAACAAGGGACATGTGCACTATACCACCCTAGAAGAGATCCCTTTAGGTGAATTTGTCACTATGGGTACGTTTCTTGTGAACCAACACCCACTAGTTGTTTTATTTGATTCTGGAGCTTCACATTCATTTATGAGTCAAATATTTGCATCCAAGCATGATCAAAGGGTAGTTACTGTAGATAAGGGTGGTTATTGCATAAGTGCAGCCAAAAATAATATCTCTACCAACCAGATAGTAGAGATGTGCGCATCTCAATAAGCAACTGAGAGTATACCTTAGATCTTGTAGTATTGCCTAGGGTTGGGGATAGATGTAATCTTGGGTATAAAATGGATGAGTGGCTATGGAGTTCTCATTGACACTTCGACTAGAACCATCATGTTGAGGGAACCCCATAGTAACAATGCTTTCCTAGTGCCACTTCCTAGAAGTTTTGATCTCCAAAACTTAGCCTATGCTATTCAGACCACGACCCTCCTTGATATTCTAGTGGTATGTGAGTTTTCAGATAGTGTTTCTAGATGAATTGCCCAGGTTGCCACCCGATAGGGATGTAGAGTTTAAGATTGAGTTATTACCGGGTACAGTAGCCATCTCTCGGAGGCCAGTATAGAATGCCACCAAATGAGTTAGCTAAGCTTAAGGTTCAATTGCAAGAGCTTTTAGAGAAAGGTCTCATTCGACCTAGATCATCTCCATGGCGTTGTCCCACCTTATTTGTGAAGAAGAAAGACAAATCCTTATAGGATGTGTGTGGACTACCGACCAGTTAATACCATAACGGTCAAGAACAAGTATCCTTTGCCTCGAATTGATATCTTGTTTGATTCAGTTGTCAAGGGCTAAGGTGTTCTCCAAGATTGATTTGAGATCTGGTTACCATCAGATTAAGATCAGGCCAGAAGATATATCTAAGACTGCTTTCTCCACTAGGTATGGCCTAGTATGAGTATTTGGTCATTGTCTTTTGGGCTGACAAATGCTCCTGCATATTCCATATATCTGATGAATTCGGTGTTTATACCCTGAGCTGGATAAGTTCGTGGTTGTGTTCATCAATGACATTCTGATCTATTCAGAAAACATGGAGGATCATGCAGAGCACCTAAGAGTTGTTCTAACTAGGCTAAGAGAACATAAGTTGTACGCTAAGTTTAGCAAGTGTGAGTTTTGGCTTCGGAAGGTACCATTTCTAGGGCACGTGCTGTCAGAAAATGGGATCTCCATAGACCCCTCTAAGGTGCAAGAAGTTATGGATTGGAAGGCCCCGACTTCAGTTCATGAAGTTTGGAGTTTTCTTGGTTTAGCAGGTTACTACCGTCGGTTCATTCTGGACTTCTCATAAATTGCCAAGCCAATGACAAGATTGCTTCAGAAAGATGAGAAGTTTGTATAGACTCTGGAGTGTGAAGCTGCTTTTCACACTTTACGAACTTTGTTGACTTCAGCTCCTATTTTGACACAACCTGATATCGAGAAACCTTTTGATGTGTTTTGTAATGCATCAGGTATCAGGTTTGGGATGTATTCTTATGCATGAAGGTCGAGTCATTGCTTATGCCTCACGTCAGCTGAAGAAGCATGAAGTCAATTACCCAACTCATGACTTGGAATTAGCAGCGGTTGTCCATGCATTGAAGATTTGGAGACACTATTTGCTTGGCAATGTGTGTCATAATTACACAGATCATAAGAGTCTTAAGTATATCTTCACTCAACCCGAATTGAATATGAGACAAAGAAGATGGCTAGAATTGATCAAAGATTACAATTTAGAAGTACATTATCATCCTGGCAAAGTGAATGTTGTTGCAGACGCTTTGAGTAGAAAGTCTCATTACAATTCTCTGTTAGAAGATGGCTTCAATTTGTTACATCCTACTATGTTGCATAATATTATAATCAGTTGTTCTCTTGAGAGCAAGATCAACGAGCTTCAGAAGACCGATCCGGGTGTGTTCGACATCAAAAGAAAGATGAAAAGAGCAAGAGACTAAGCTATTTTAGGATAGATGAGAACAATTGTTCTATGGTTTAAAGATAGACTGGTAGTGTCGAAGGATAAGGAACTTAGAAACCAGATCTTAGGTGAGGCTCACTCTTCTAAACTATCCATTCATCCTGGGTAGTAGTAAAATGTATCAGGACTTGAAGACCCATTTTGGTGGACCAAAATGAAGAAGGAAATTGCAGCCTATGTTGCTAAATGTGATAATTGTTACCGAGTCAAGGCTGCTCATTTAAAACCAATTGGACTGCCTTCAACCACTGTCTGTTCCTAGGTTGGAAGTGGGAAGAAGTTAGCTATAGATTTTATTGTTAGACTTCCACCTACTCATAAGAATTTTGATTCCATATGGGTGATTGTGGATCGCCTAACCTAAGTCTGCATATTTCATTCCAGTCAGGACCAACTACCGACCGCATGAGTATGATGAGTTGTATTTCTCCCACATAGTATGTCTACATGGCATGCCAAGAACCATTGTGTCTGACAGAGGGCCTCAGTTCACTGCTCATTTTTGGGAACATTTGCACAAGATGTTAGGCACCAACTTAGTTAGAAGTTCTGCCTATCACCCTCAGACCTCCAGGCAAACTAAACATGTAAATCAAATATTGGAAGACATGATGAGAGCTTGTGTCATCTCTTCAAAGGGTTCATGTGAAAAGTGGTTACCTTTAGCTGAGTTTTCCTACAACCATAAAAATCAAGAGAGTATTAAGATGGCTCCTTTTGAAGCATTGTATGGTCCATAAATGTAGAACTCCTTTGAATTGGATTGAACCCGGAGAAAGAAGATACTATAGTATTGATTTTGTCAAAGAGGCTAAAGAGTAGGTGCATATCATTCAACAACATATAGAAGCCGCTCAATTAAGGTAGAAGAGTTATGCAGACAAGAGAGAAGACCCATTGAATTTGAAGTAGGTGATTATGTATACCTGAAAGTGTCACCAATGAAAAAGGTACAATGGTTTGGGGTAAAAAGAAATTTGCACCTAGATATGTAGGTCCATATCCAATCATTGAGAAAAGCGGAAGAGTAGCCTACAAGATCCAGTTACCTCCAGAAATGAGGGCTATCTTCAACATTTTTTCATGTATCCCAACTAAAGAAATGCTTACGTGTTCCTAGAAGAAAGAGTGGAGGTTAGAGATATCAAGTTGAAATCGGATCTAGCCTATGAAGAGAAGCCTGTGCAAATCATAGATAGCAAGGATAGAGTAACTCAAAACCATGTGATCAAGTTTCACAAAGTGATGTGGAATAATCATAGTGAGCAAGATGCTACGTGGAAATGGGAAGATTATTTACGTGAGGTTTATCCAACTTTCTATGAAAAATTGTAGGTCTTTCGAATCTCGGGATGAGATTTTTATAAGGGGAGATGATTGTAACACCCTAGGTGTTAGGCTTGCACTTTTGCACTTGCATTGCATGAGCATAAGCATCATTTATTCATATATGAGCATAAACATATAAAACATTCATACGAAACATACCTTTGTTATTCTATGTTGCAACGTGTGTATGTTTTATGGTCATGCTTCTTAAGGCAAGTGGTTGCTTGTTGATCACCTAAAACACATTAGACACACTTAGGATGGTACATGGAACAAGTTTGGTATTCATGACATGGACCAAAACAGCCCCCAAGTCATAGTTATTCTAGAAACTCCAATTTTCATGATCCTACTTTGACCAAAGTTGAACTATAGCATAGATTGTTTGCATGGTAGTGCACCCTTAATAAGAGTTGTAGCTTATCTTATGTGGAACAAACTTTATTTAAGGTTCATGAGCTAATTCAGGGCCTAACATGGTCAAATAGGGCTCACAAGAATCAACTAAAATGATATTTCTAGACTTAGCAAATTTTGCTAGTCCAAAATGCTGATTTCAGTTTCAAGTGCACCACTTTGGAGCTTTGTAACTTGCTAACCATGATGAATTAGATGATGGTTCCTAAATAAAAGTTGGAGATCTCACATAGCTCTACAACTTTCACTAGTACCATTTTTGCTAACTCGAACTGGATTAGGAGATGTAGGGTCACAAAGTAGCGCTGTCAGTAGTTTGAATCAGACTTAGCCGATTTTGATGTCGGCATCATGGCCCACTGGTCAGGCCAAAGGGGAGTGAAGAGGGAGGTGACATCGTTGCTCCCTCCATTTCTCACTCTCTCGCCTAGCTCTGTCTCTCTCTCGCCCGCCAAGCGAAGCCGAGCGCAGCGCCATCATCGCCGTGCCTTCGTCGAGGTCACACGCCACCGCCACCGCGCCATTGCTCAATAGCTCACGCACACTATGTCACCGTGACCCACTCTACATCCTTGACCCATTAGTGCCTTAGTTTGAGCCTAAGGTAAAGGTCTACGGCTGTTTCCGCCACCACGACATCATCGGAGCACCGCCGCGCTCTCGGCTTGCCGTGGCCAGGCCACTCCACTACATATCCCTCCTTCCTATCATCTGGTCTATAGTTGCCTTATGGCACTGCTGCTCAGGCTAGAGCTAGGATAGATGCTATTGTACCATCATGCGGGAATGCACTACCGCTCTCGCCGTGCCCGCCATGGCCGCGAGCTCGAGCTCACTGCGGCCAGCAGCCCCAAGGTCTTGTCATCCCCCACTCGAAGATGTTTATGCTTAGCCACGAATGCTAGCTCCTACCACAAAGATGGAGACCCACCTCTCGCCACTGGTTAGCTAGACTAGAGAGCTTCGCCATGTACACTAGGCGCTGTCGTGCCACTATGCACGCGGTCAGGCTCCCCCACTGCTCCACCATGGCCAGATCTTGCTCTAGAACTATGCTAGGTCACCGTAGAGGTAGGACCGTCCTTGTTGAAGCCTACCATGGCCGAAGATGGACAGCTCACCACCGTACGACCATCGTCATCTGCCATGCTCGTCGATGAGCTTGCTTTGGTGAGCCGCCGACCCAACCTGGGGTACCCTGGGTGTGGTTTGACGAGAGAAACACGATGGTGCCTGGGGTTTCGTCGGAGACCTCGCCGTTGGTGAGCTTTTCACCGGTCAGCGCCGTCCTTCGCTCTTGTGTCACTAATGGGTTGGACCGTTGACCTGCAGGCCTCACTGTCAGTTGCAGTGGGTGCACTGGACTGGGTGCACCTAGCAGCTGAGCCCGATTTGAAATTCGATTTCCTTTATTTATTATTCCAAATTTTGTAGCAAACTTTAAAAATTCATATCTAGAGCTAGGAGTGTCCAAATTGAGTGAACCAAATTGTGTTGGATTCATCATGAAGTGTGCTATTTGATAAAAATATGAAACCTACTGTCTGGGATATTTTTCTAAGAGAATTAAATTGAGCTAGGTAAGTGCTTTTAAAGTAGTTTATACCATGTAAAATGCATAACTTGAGCTAGGAAAGTGATAAAATTATGATTCCAATTTTGCTGATCTTATGTTGACATGCTATAGCTAAGAAAAATAATAAACCTACAGTAAGAATAATTGAAATATGGTCTTCCTATTTAATCTTAATTAATTGCTAACTTCTGGTGAAATTAAATAGGGTAAAAATACATAACTCAAGATCATGCAAATTTTTACACACTGTTATTGTGCTAGGATGAAAGTAAGAAAAATATGAAATCTGTTGTTTGACACTTTTCACTAGGCTAAACTATTTTTGCTAAAATAAGCCTATGCAACCTGTTATTTTTGTAGAGATGTCTATACTTATCCAAATGGCATGTAATTTGTACAGTAGACTTTTGGGGTCATATGTAGGCTACTGTAATTTTATCAGAATTTATTGTGCATTTTTTATATATGTTCCTTATTTCATCTTAGTGTCTAAATAAATTAATAAAGGCATTTAAATAATTTATTCGGGCTTGACCATTATATTTTCTAAAGTGTATATGATGTCTATGAACTGTTGGTTCCATTAGTTGTGCCCAAATTTGATTGCTTGTATGCAATGAAATATTAATTGCTCTATAATTTGATTTTAGTGACTGTTTTGGACAGTTTCTGTTGTTAAGTAAATTGCATAGATAAAATGATGTTTTTTGTGAATCTTGCCAATAACAAAGTTGTAGATAACTTACTTATATTGCTTATGTAAAATTTTCATGGAAATAGGCTAAAAGGTTTGAGAGTTATAGCTGTTGGAAGCGAGTCTCCAGAAATGCTTATTCTCAGGAATTTCTGGACAGATCTGGGAAATTGCTTTGTTTGACCTTGATAGACATTGAATGATCTTGAGATGACTATAAGAAAGTTGTAGGTAGTTAATTAAGCTTTCCAGAAAGTCCAAGATTATAGTATTTTGTTGTGTGGAACTCTAGATATGGCCAAAATAAGTAGCTGTTGTTTACAGTCCAGGAAATGACTAAGTCAAATTATAATTGTTTGTCTTATGTGATGCTTGTATAGATGCTTAGACTAATTGAGATTAGTTGTTAGCTGCAGGTTCTAAGCCTCTTACTAATGATGAACAACTTACCTTAGGTTACTAGAAGTTGGTGAGTGTATATTTCTTGTACTATAGAAGAGATATGCACCTACTCAGTAAAGATCAACTAGAAAAAAGTTATACATATAATTGGTCAACGAATGTTAAACTTATCATACATCTTGCAGATAACCATGATCATATGTATACAATTTATCATTTCATCTCATCTCTTATGCATTCATGATACTCATTTGTGCATATGCATGCAATAGGTTCCCTGGAAGGAGTGACGCTACTCAAGTTCGAACCCGAGCGTCGGGAGGAGTAGCAGGCAGCCCAGGAGCAGGAGGTTTAGACGGAAGGAGGAGTCAATGTGGAAGATCTTCCTGAGTGTCATGACCACCAATCTTCCTTATTTCTGAAAGGCAAGCCCTAGAGCATTCTAAGCCTCCTATGTTTTCTAAATATCGACTTGAGTCCTTTTATGTTGATGCATTAAGTACTAATTGTTGATTAGAACCACTTGCTGCATATACTTTCCTTGTCCAGACAAATATATCTTGAATCCTATGTAGGTCCAGGCTCAAATATATGCTTAGCCATGTTTAGTCTGGTAGAAGTCGGGTGATTTCCTATCACCTACGAGATATAGGTAGATATCTGATCATGGTTGGCTATAATTGCTATCGTGGAAATAACCATGTGTTGATGAATAAAAAGGAGATCGGGTAGGATTGTGATAGAGAAGCAACAAGGCATGGAGGTTTTGGTGCTTATTTATACCCGTCTGTGTTGGTTATGGACCGATTTGCTATACGTCCTCATGTCATGTTGAACGCATGCCTAGCACTTAGTTGGTTGGATAAGTCATTCCGACCATGAAGCCGAGTAGGCCAACTCAGGCCGAGACCCGGTAAGTGAAAGTGCGCACACTGGAGGAAGTAAGGATGTGCGGGGAGCCAGTGGCGTGAGTCTAAGGGCACGCCAGTCCTAAACTTCCTGGCAGACTGGTAGTATCCCTGAGGGTGCGACGCTGCTCGAACCTGCAACTGTACCTGAATTGTACCAAAGGTGACCCGACGCGACCCCAATGGGGTAAGTATGGGTTTATGTTAGGTATAACTCCCCAACTGGTTGGAATCGATTCGAGTCGCCGTCTCTCCCGGATAGTGAGAACTTGACTAAGCAGCAGCAACGTAGCATTAATTGATGAAACTTGATGGTTATGATGATGCTCAAATTAATACATCGGATATGGTTACTAATGCTTGTTAGCTTAATCAAGTGATTGCTCTAGTATAGGTGCTAATCTAGAGATGCTTAATTGAATAGGTATTGTCGGTGCAGAAAGTGACCAACTAGTAAATATTTGTAGTTTTGTTGTACGTTGTGATTGGAGGTGGTCTAGCACTCACTGACATAGGATTTATACTGGTTCAGGCAACGTGCCCTACGTCTAGTCAGGGTCGGTCGGTGACTTTATTCCTAAGCCTAGGTGCTCAAAGTCTGTAGTGGGGTTACAAATGAGAAGGAGAAAGGAGGGGTGTTCAAGAGGCCCGGTTGGGTCCGACCAGAAGGGTCGAGGGCAATCAGAACTACGCTATGAGCTAGAAGTCCAAGCGTGAGCTTGAGGGATTGAGAGCTGTCGATCTAGTGGGTCTGAACTTGAAGAAGTCGACCTCTCCCTCATTTGGAGGGAGCGCATCCCCTTTTATAGATGAAGGGGATGGATTTACAGGTGAGAGGGAGAGGGTACGGATGTTTCTAAGCCTTGCTGCCCACGCTGATGAAGATTGGATAATGGTAGGTGCCCCCAACACTATTGATGTCGCTGTAGAATGTCAGATGTGCACAGGAGGTCGAGCTATCTTCTTCAGGAAGGATGGACGCCGGTACCTGCAAATACTTTTTGATGCCTAGTGGCATGTGAGGAGCCATGCTATGTTCACCCGGTATGGCAAATCCTGGAGCCCATACTACGATCGATGTCCAGAGACACATGGGGGGCTTACCGTATGGGAGTTTTAGCGGCCCCTACAATACTTTGTGTTAGGGTGGCTGCAGAGCACTATTTTCGTGCAGGGTATGGTCTGGGTACAGTGGTTTTGACTTGTGAGCCATGCCCTACCTTTTTCCACATGTCTTCTGGTTCCTTCCAAACGGGGTGCCCCCAGTCGGATGGCTCCAGTCGGCTCTGAGTGTGCCGGTCAGAGAAGAGCGGTGAGCAGGGTTCCACAAGCCCCGGTCGCGGGGTTGGAGTCGCGGGGTCGGAGTAGGAAGTAGCGTTTTTGGGCCAGGCCTTCCGATTAGAGAGACCGCTTGGAGATGGTTGGTGCTCGAAGCGAGTGCTCTGGTCGGAGAGGTGGGCCAAAGAAGTTGACGGACGGACACTTGTTCTTTTGGGTAGACCTTCCGGTCGGCGACCGGACTGCCCTTCCGTCCCATTGTTTTTTAGACTCTTGGGCCGACCCATGAACTACATGTTGTTTTCCTAGGCCAAGCCTAGGCATGGAAGCCGGTCCTCGAGGGACCCCAGATTTATGAACCCAACAGGAGCCCCCGAGCCCCGGGTGATTCGGGTAGAATCGTTCGGGGGATTTTTTTTGACTTGCTGGTGGGTGCGCGCGAGCGCACCCGTGAATGTAGCCCCCAGGTGGTTCAGGCAGAACTGACTGGGGAGTTTTTTGTGTTGTGTCGGTGGGTGCGCATGAGCGCACCTGTGGGTGTGCATGTTTTTAGTTTTGAGATGGAATTTTGTTTAACCATGGCGTCGTTGTGCAGCCGAGGTGTTTTTAAGCGCGAGGATTGGATCAAGACAGAACTTACTGATCTTTGGCGTCGATGCGCGCTGTGGGATCAGGTGAGGCGGAGTCGTGAGTAGACCCAGGCGTCGGTGCGCATCGTGGGATCGGGCAAGGTGGAGTCGCTAGTAGACCCAGGCATCGGTGCGCGCCATGGATCGAGAGTTAGTTTTAGTTAGTGAAGCCATTACGCGAGTTTGGAGTCATGGTCCCAAGAGCCATAGCCGGATATCACCGATCCTATCGACGTGAGTTCGGAGTCGCGGTCCCAAGAGCCATAGCTGGATGTCGCCAATCCTATCGACGCGAGTTCGGAGTCACAGTCCTAAGAGCCATAGCCAGATGTCGCCGATCCTGTTGACGCAAGTTCGGAGTCACAGTCCCAAGAGCCATAGCCAGATGTCATTGATCCTGTCGACGCGAGTTCAGAGATGTGGTCCCTTGGCATTTGAGCCCCCAAGCCTTGTTGGGCCATCGTGGGGGTTGGTGTGAGTTGTTTTGTGCTGGCCCATCTGGTTTCTCACAACCAGAGGGGCTGAGTTTTGTCGCCTGTCCCAATCGCTCGAGCTCGAAGACTAGCTCGGTGAGCTCGCTAACGGGTGTGATCGAGCGGAATCCGGGTTCATCGTTCATGACAGAGTCGGCATAGCCCTCTTATGGCATTCCACTACTCCTTTACCTACAGCCCAGCAGATGCCTAGGTCGTTCCGGAGACCGACTCGGGTGGCCTAATGGCCTCCCCTCGATGGAGATTCTATGGGCTTGGTGAGAGGTTTAGGATTGAACGAGAAGGTTGAGATGACCCGGTTTGCCAGACCGGGCGAAGGCCACATGGTGCTCATCTATGGTTTTCTCCCCTAGCTCTATTTGGTTGCTCATGTCGAATGAGGCAAGCTGCCGCTTCATGATACAACACGGAGCGTTGTGGTGCATTTCGCTGCACGTGCGATGCTTAGTTCCTGAGCCCCCAGGTGGTTCATGCCCTAACCGTCTGGGGGGTTCAGGCATATGAGATGAATGCGCGTATGGTTGTATGAATGATTTGTAAAGAAATAGAGGGGGTTTTGGCAATGTTCACCTTGGCAACTGAAGTGACGGGGCTCGGAGAGCCTCAGTCGGAAAAATTTGACTAGGACCTTGATGACCTGAGTGACAGGGTTCAGAGAGCTTTAGTCGGAGATGTCTGATCGGGACCCATGCTCGTCGTCCACGATAGAGTCGGCGTGGCCTACATGGGCCACCCCTTCGCTTCCTTACCTGTCATCCGGTGTCTATCCTTACCTGTCATTTAGGTTCCTTTACGTCTGGCCTAGGGAAGTGGGGAGCCGCCCGTGTGCGGTGGTGCTTTGGTTCCTATGCCCGTCGTGTGGTAGTGGTTGATCATGCGGTAGTGGTGGGCCATTGCTAGGCCATGTCCCATCCGATCAGGAGTCGTTCCATCAAGCAGGGCGCGTCTTATCTGCATTAAATGAAAGAAAGAGAAAAATCTCGCCCCATCGTTCCGGCTTCCCCGATCGGCGCGTCCCTCCGTAACCGCTGCTCCCTTTCCCTTAATTAGGAGAGGGGAGAGGGTTTTTGTTCCACTCTTTTACCTGTTCTTCATCTATCGCCGCCTTCTCTCTTCCTCTTTGCCGTGAGCGTTCCTAAGAGCCATGGAGGTTTCTAGGAAAGAATGGGAGAGAGCGAGGAAGAAGAGAGGAACTCACCGACATGTTGGATTGGACGTCATACACCGTGAGGGCGTCGGTGCTGGAGGCGTTCATCATGAAGGGGTTCCTGCCGCCATAGGAGGTGGCGCACTGGAGGGTCCCCGGGAAGGAGGAGTTCCCACAACCTCGTCCTGATGAGGTGGTTTCTTTCCTTACCTTCCACGAGCATGGGTTAGGATACCCCATGCACTGGTTCCTGCGTGGGCTCCTCAATGAGTGGGGTTTGGAACTACAGCACCTCAACCCAATGGGGGTGTTGCACATTGCCAGTTTTGTGACCGTCTGCGAGGCTTTCCTTGGGATGGAGCCACGTGGATCTCTTCTGGCTCTTCTTCTTCAGGAGAGCTATGGCGGACTAGAGTTCGGCCAAGATCGCACCGGTCGTAGCTTCGCCCTGCAAAGGAAGCCACATGTGGGAGGCTTGTATCCCGCATATTCCCCATGTGACTCCAACCGGGCATGGCATGCGGAGTGGTTCTACATCAGGAATCCGGCGGGGGTGCCATTTCCAGCATTTACCGGTGGGAGGCCGGTGAAGCAGAAGAGTTGGTCGTGGGGCTATGCCCACACAGAGAAGCACAAGGTGGAGGCCATCGAGGAGGAGCTCTGGAAGCTCATAAGGGGTGGCCTCGATAGGCTGCGGGTGTTCCACACCCTTTACCGCCACCGGGTCACACCGTTGGCGGAGAGAATGCACCCAATGTGGATGTATGACGGCCAGTCGGACCCAGACCGCGCATCATCGGAGGAGCTGCCGGATGACGAGATCTAGAGTCATGTCGGCCGAGTGCTGCAGCTGAGGCCCAGAGAGACGGTGGTGGGAAAACCCATACCGTTTAATGTCTCGATCGTGTCCATGCTGGTATGCTCTCTTATTTTGTTCATGCTTTTTTCTTTGCCCCCTTCTTTTTTGATTTTGGTTCATTTTTTCATAGGGGCTTGGGAGGTACAAGTCCTGGCCACACCTTCCCAAGGGGCCAGTGGGCCAGGCCCAGCAGGCCACCTAGAAGGAGGCGGCAGATGCCCGGAAGAAGAAGAAAACTAGGGAGGTTCGGCGGAAGGAAGAGAAGAAGATGGAGGTCGCCCGACGCGTGAGGGCTGGGGAACATAGGAGCGATGTCGAGTCAGAACTCATGTCGAACGATCCTATGGATTTGGATGACATGATCTTCTCCGATGAGGAGGAGAGTCGGGAGGTCACCGTGACCTCAACGGAGCGTCACGACCCTGTGGCAGCGTCCACTGGTGAGGCGCAGGAGGCCACGTGGCGTGTTTTTGTTCCTACATCGAGGAAGCACGCTGCGAGTGCGGATGTCCTCAACGAATGGGCGGCGAAGC
This sequence comes from Miscanthus floridulus, assembly GCF_019320115.1. Taxonomy (NCBI): domain Eukaryota; kingdom Viridiplantae; phylum Streptophyta; class Magnoliopsida; order Poales; family Poaceae; genus Miscanthus; species Miscanthus floridulus. The sequence goes on along the minus strand of NC_089589.1, from coordinate 55,228,937 downwards.
GGACGCAGTCACCGTGCCCCTCGGCGGCGTTGCCAGCTCCATCGTCGCCTGTGGCGGATGCGGCTGGATGAGCCAGGCGGTCTGAGGAGCGGACCAACGCCTATGCGGCGATAGAGCCAGTGCCAACGCCAAACTTGAGGCTGGAGGAGGCCCCGCCTGCTGTGGGTGTGGTCGAGCAATCCGGGCGGTCTGAGGGGTAGACTAGCACCTGGTCGACGTGTGACTCGTAGTCAGGGGACGCCCCGCCTACCGCTTCGGTCGGGGAGCCCTGAGCCAGAGGTCGTAGCGACCCGTAGGCTAGGCAGGAGCCAGTTGGAATGACTCTGACCCTATCTGAAGTGAGGGGGAGCGGGTCATAGTCTGGGAGCGATCCTTGTCCTATGGGCCCATCGTCGTCGGAGCCTGCCGTCAGAGTAGTGCCGCTCGGCACCCGGTATGTTTCCATTTGTTGCCTCTTCGACTTTTGATGGTTTAGTCTTTTTGGAGTGTGGCTTACCCATGATTTTTGTCAGCGGACGGGGGATGCCAGGGTTGAGCATCGCCTTGACCCCCGTGCGAGAGGTTTGGAGGCCCACTCTATAGCATGTTGCGGTAAGCGAAGGGGGGCAGCAGGGTGGTAGTGGTGAAGCCTTCCCTCCCAGGGGTGGTGCCCCCCGGGGCGGCTGCTGACAACGTGACAGCGGCGGCGACGCTGTTTGTAGCAATCCCAGTGCCGATGGCGGAGGTGGCATCGGAGGTAACTCTTGCGGCCCCTCCTCCACTGGTCGTGGTGGAGGAGACAAGGGGGGGTGAGCTCCCTACCTCGCCTGGTGGAGGGCTGCATGACCTATCCTTACCGTCGAAGCCAAAGGCGCCGGAGGGAAGCATGGTCGGGATGGAATTGCGATGGCCGGCGGTGTCCCATGCGAACGTGGTGGTAGAAATCCCGTCTGACGACGAGGCGGATACCGTGGCAGAACCAACGGTGTTGCCGCGGGAGGTGGTGGTGGTCTGAATGGAGGCTAGGCCCTCCAGTGGTTCATCGAAGGGTGATCTAGAGTGGCCCTTCCCCGAGGACCCATCGAAGGCGAGGTTCGTCCTCCAGGATTCCCGGGAGCGCTAGCTCTGGGACATTTTCAGGGGGCAAGGGCATGTCGTGGTGTCTGAACTCACCAAGCTATCCACAAAGCTTGATAGTGCCCAGAAGCTAGCTCAGTTTGCCTGGTAGTTGGTTGAGGTCGACCTATAGCTCGCCGCGGAGGTGAGTTTCTGGTGCTTACCCTTGCCCTTTGAATCTTTCATCGGTTGTTTTTAGCATGCCTGTTTTTCACAGGAGATAAGGAAGGTGTCATCCCGCAAGTCCTACTTTCTTCGGGCGAAACATGCCCGAATGGCCGAGCTTGAGCGCCGGGTGGAGTCCACTTGCCGCAAGTCCTAGGTCCGGGCAGCCGAGGCGGCCGCGGCGCAGGCGGAGGGGCAGCGTGCAGCGGAGCGGGCGACTGCTGCCGAGCAAGGGCTCGAGGCGACGAAAGCCCGCCAGGCGGAGACTAAGGTAGGGCTGCGGTCGTCCCTGGTGAACACCGAGGTGGCACTTCAAGAGGCCTTGGCAGCCCTTGAGCCGGAGCGGGCCGCCCTGGAGTCAGCACAGAAGGCCCTAGAGGCGGAGCAGAGGGCCCGGTCGGAAGCGGATCGGGAGGTGCTTGCGCTCTAGGACCAGGTGATGGGGATGGAGGACGCGAGTGCCCGGCTGTGCAAGCAGGTGGCTTGGCAGGTAGATTATTTCTCCGCCCTTGAGGCCTCTCACATCGATGCGTACCTTTTTGTTTTGTCGTGGTGTTGATTTTCCCCCCAGCCTGTTTTTGAGCTCGTCGCCCTTCTTGCAGAGCTGGGTGAAAAGGTGAAGGTGCTGGAGCGAGACCTGGAGATGACCAAGGCAAACTTCAGCTGGAATGTTGAGGAGCTGGCCAAGTCCCGTGAAGAGTGACGTGCTCTCAAAGGGGAGCTCAGCTAGATCCGCAACGCTGCCCAGTTCGTCATCTCAGAAGTCTTCGGGTCAGCGCTAAGTGCCAGCGCGCCCGTGGTTCAGCTGGCAGAGGTCCCGTAGGCGGTCAAGGACCTTTTCAGGAGCAGGCTATTTTATGGAGCATCGAGGGTGCTAACCTCGGTGGCGACGTACCACCCGAATCTGGACTTTGCCACTATCTGCAGCGGGTATGCTAAAGGCCTGAGCATGGAGGACATCCAATCAATCGGGGAGAGCTTGCTGCCGCACGTGCGGTCGGTGTCAGAGCAAGTCTCCGCCAAGTGGGTGATGGATGTTCGCTGTCAAGACATGGCCCGAAGCATGCATGGACAGGATGCCTCCGAGCCTATAGATAGCACGGAGCCTGGTTCGGGGGGGAACGTCACCGCAGCCCTGATCGAGCTGAACGTCGTGCTATCGGGGAGCGAGCAGCCTGCGCCTTCGTCGGTCGCGCCGTCAGTAGATGCCGTCAGGCTGGTTTAATACCTTGATGAATATAAGTAGTTAGTAAATGTAAGAAGTTTAAGTTCGTGGGGGGGACCCCTGTGTAAAACGTTCATGTGTGTTTTAATGACTGTAATTGGTTTTTGTTTTTGTGATGGAGTTGCTCCATTCAGGGAAGCTTGTTCCCTTGCGTTCCTTAGTTTTCCCTTAGCATACTTGTGTTTTAAATTTCTTTCTTTCTCGTACCTACCCGTTTGTTCCGTAGGCTGCAACTTTGCGAGCCCGGGGCGTGGCCCATGAGGCCTGGCCGGTCGTAACCGTAGGAAAAGGCGGGGTGCAATCAGTCAGAATGTTTTAAAGCAAAGCTACGTAAGGTACAACAAAGGAATGAACTGCCCTTTTGTTCAGGTAGGAAGGAGTTTCCCCATACGAAAATAAAAGAGTACTTGAAGTAAAAAACAGAAACAGAGGGGTAGTAGAGCCCCCTAGTGGAGCCCCTAGCGCCCTGAGCCAAGAAGTGTTTGGGTCAGGGTGCTCTTATAGGAGCATTCACTAAGTAGAGGTAAGATTGAAACTTAGGAAAAGAAAGAAAGACATAGCTGTTCCAAGGTCCTCGGAGAGGGCGTCGTCATCGTTGTCCTTCAGTCGGCAGGCTTTCGGTCAGATCACTTCAGTCGTCTGGATCCTTGCCCACTGCACCCCTTCCTTTGGTTGCCACTTCCTTGCCTTCTTCTTCCCTTGGCCTGCCAGCCTAACCCAGCAGGCGCTTGAGGAGCTGGCAGTCCTTGTAGAGGTGCTTGATAGGGTAGTCATGGTTGGTGCACGGGCGCTCCATGAGATCGTGGAAGAGGCCCAAAGGGTCTTGCTGGGGCTACGTGCCCACATGATCGGCCGCGGTGACCGACGCGAAGTTAGCCGGTTGGCGGCGATCCTTTCTATTCTTTTTCCCCTTAGCGTGGAGGGGCCCTCGTCTTGATCCTAGCGCTTGGCCTTACCTTTGTCACAGCCTCCGTTGAAGCGCGGTAAGAACGGCGCTTGCTAGAGCGGTTGGACAAAGGTCTGTGGTCCCAGGCGGTCAGGGCTGGGACTCCGGTCGACGCTGTGCGCGTCTCGGTTTGGCCTGAGCCGCGCGTAGATAGACGGTCAGCATGGGGCGGTCGTCAAGTCAAGATGAGGTGCGGTTGCGGCTTCCTGTGCTCCACTCGGTGGTTGTGGCGGTGACGGGGTGTAGTGCCCCATCTGCTGTGTCCTTGTTCCCCGGACGGGGAGCGAGGTCATGAGTCGGCGTCGCGATACGGAGCACTCCGCTTGTTGAACGGCGGTGGTCTCCACCAGTGCCCGGAGGTTCCGGTGGATCACTTGTTCGCAAGGGTCGTTTGGCTCGGACAGACTGCGCCGGAGCATTGCCGCGGCAGCAATGTTCTGACTAGCCGGAGCGAACTATGGGGAGTCGGTCCCCCGAACCGAGGCGTTGCGCTGGGGCTGACGGGCGCGACCCCGAGCGCCATTCACCGGTCTATGCGCACGGGGCACAGTGTGGTGCACCGAGCACACTGGTGTAGTTGGTGGCTGATGCGGCCACTATTGTCGTAGATCCTCCCCGTGCTCACATGTGAGCTCGGGGGTCTCTGCGTGAGGGCCCAGCGGGGCATGGGTCCGGAAGGACTCTGTTACCCCTAGCGGCTGTTCCAGGGAATCCGCCACAGCGTACTCCTAGGACCGATGGTGGCTAGGCGCCACGTTGCCGATGCTGGAGCCGTCACTCCTGACGTCGTCATCCATGATGTCGAGGAAATAGGTGGGAGCATAGCTCGCCATCCCCACAAACTCAGACGTGAGAGGGTGCGGCGCCAGCACCTTTTGGAGTCCCCGGGCGTATGCGTCTGTGGAAGACGCGAGACCATAGGGGAACCGGCCGTATGGCGGCTGCGACAGGGACAACAGGAACCCACCATATATTTGGTGGAAGATAGAGCATAGTAAGTAAATAATAGCATGTATATTACTCACAGTGGGGTTTGAGCAGAGAGTTTGCTCAGAATGAAGCGCAGACGCCGCGCCGTTGAAGTCGCGCGTCCCGGAGTCAGTGGAGGACGTCCCTCCGACGGGTGCCAGGTCACGAGTCTCCTCGTGGAGGTGGAGTATGCCGAGCCAGTCGGCGACGAAGTCTAGGCTCCCAAAGCGAAAGGCCTGGGATGGCTCGAAGACGGGTGGAACCCGTATCCCGGTGGGCGAGAGCGCGGGAAACTCCAACAAGCCGAAGCAAATCGTATCGCCCGAGCCTGTCACGGTGAGGTTAATGGAAAGGTGGGCCATCCGATGACCAAAAAGTGTTGAACGTATAGCGTCTTCCCCACGGACGGCGCCAACTGTCGGTGCAGAAAGTGACCAACTAGTAAATATTTGTAGTTTTGCTGTACGTTGTGATCGGAGGTGGCCTAGCACTCAAAAACATAGGATTTATACTGGTTCGGGCAACATGCCCTACGTCCAGTCGGGGTCGGTCGGTGACTTTATTCCTGAGCCCAGGTGCTCAAAGTGTGTAGTGGGGTTACAAACGAGAAGGAGAAAGGAGGGGTGTTCAAGAGGCCCGGTTGGGTTCGACCGAAAGGGCCGAGGGCGACCGGAACTACGCTATGAGCTAGAAGTCCAAGCGCGAGCTTGAGGGATTGAGAGCTGTCGATCTAGTAGGTCTGAACTTGAAGAAGTTGACCTCTCCCTCATTTGGAGGGAGCGCATCCTCTTTTATAAATGAAGGGGATGGCTTTATAGGTGAGAGGGAGAGGGTACGGATGTTTCTAAGCCATGTTGCCCACGCTAATGAAGATTGGATAATGGTAGGTGCCCCCAACACTATTGATGTCGTTGTAGAATGTTAGATGCGCACGGGAGGTCAAGCTATCTTCTTTAGGAAGGATGGACGTCGGTACCTGCAAATACTTTTTGATGCCTAGTGGCATGTGAGGAGCCACGCTATGTTCACCCGGTATGGCAAATCCTGGAGCCCATACTGCGATCGATTTCCAGAGACACGTAGGGGGGCTTACCGTATGGGAGTTTTAGTGGCCCCTACAATACTTTGTGTCAGGGTAGCTGCAGAGCACTGTTTCATGCAGGGTATGGTCCCTGGTACAGTGGTTTTGACTTGTGAGCAATGTCTCACCTTTCTCCACACATCTTCTGGTTCCTTCCAAATGGGGTGCCCCCGGTCGGATGGCTCCAGTCGGCTTTGAGTGCGCCGGTCGGAGAAGAGCGGTGAGCAGGGTTCCCACAAGCCCCGGTTGCGGGGTTGGAGTAGGAAGCAGCGTTTTTGGGCTAGGCCTTCCGATTGGAGAGACCGCTTGGAGACGGCTAGTGCCCGAAGCGAGTGCTCCGGTCGGAGAGGTGGGCCAAAGAAGTTGATGGGCGGGCACTTGTTCTTTTGGGTAGACCTTCCGGTCGACGATCGAACTGCCCTTCTAGCCCATTGTTTTTTAGACTCTTGGGCCGACCCATGAACTACATGCCATTTTCCTAGGCCGAGCCTGGGCGTGGAAGTCGGTCCCCGAGGGACCTCGAGTTTATGAACCTGACAGGTATTCAATTTGATGTTAAAGATATTTAATCTCCAAGTTATGTTACTTAAGCTTTTATGCAAAATATTATTAAGCTAACTCCACCGATAAAGCCTTGCATACTCCTTGGTGTCATATCATTTCTGGTTTACGATGGGTAAGCCTAGCTGAGTATATTCTCGTACTCAGAGTTTATTTCCCCTTGTTGCAGATGATATGATGTATCATGGGTACTGTAAGAACTCCCTTCATCCTACCATGGATGAGGACTAAACCCTGGGGCATGGTACTCCTAAGATATCCTCTCTGTTCTACTTTTGCTAGAAATGACCGTGGTACTGGCATGTATTTGAACTAAGTGTGATGTTGATGTCAAACTACTTTGCTTCCGCTATTTGAACTTGGTTTGTAATAACTATGTAAACTCCAATGTATGTGAGATACTTGCGAACTAATTGTGAACTATGATGTAACATGTGACTTGTTATGTTGAATCATGTATGATCTTGGTTTGTATGTTGGTTGGTTTGAGATCCTTTGTGATTTCATCGGACTACCGGGTTTATATGGGCTCAAGTATGATAGTTTGATCACTTCGGTAATTGCTATTGTACTTGTGCTCTTATAAATTGGATGGTTCTGTTACAACGATCACCTGATCCACTGTCCCCTTGACGTAACGCAGCAGCCGCTTCACCAAGGCCCAGTGATCCTCTCAAGGATCCTCCATGAAGCGGCTAATGTAGCCCATGGTGAACACAATGTCCAACCTTGTGTGGACTAGGTAGCATAGACCGCCGATGATGCTTCGGTAGGGTGTTGCATCTACCTTCGCCGCGGTATTGGCCTTCGTCAGCTTCAGCCGCTCCTCCATTGGAGTCCCACATGGCTTGCACTTAGCCATGCTATTCCGCTACAATAGCTTCGAGGCGTACACGCTCTGACCGAGCATGGGTGCCTCCTTCCCCTATCTCACCTTGATGCCGAGGAATTAGGAGAGCGCGCCAAGTTCGCTCATTCAAAAACGAGCCGCCATCTCATGCTTGAAGCTATTGATGTCCTCCGAACATGTGCTGGTGACGATCTAGTAATCCACATACACACCAACGATGTGCTCCTCCTTCCCTCGTCACCGCGTGTAGAGCATGTGCTCGGTTGCGCACTGTGTGAACCCAAGCTCACACAGCATGGTGTCAAGCTTGGTGTTCCATGCTCGCGGGCCTGCCGTAGCCCATAGAGCGCCTTGCACAGTCGAAGCACCCTGTGCTCCGCT